>NW_008660869.1:0-25860 GCF_000695815.1 Acanthisitta chloris | reverse complement strand
GAAGAGTCCCTGACCTCATCCATCATTTTTTTTCTTACTGTGTAGGCACTAGATGAATGTTTGAATGTGTGTGCTTAAGGGACCAGGAGTCAGAGACCTTTTAATGAATCTGACCATGTACTTCTCAGAAGAACATTACTAGGGGAAAATTGTTGCATAAATAATGTGCAACAGCAGATGTCCAAGCCCTGTTTTCCTACAATAGCTCATAGCTTCAGAGACACTACTCTAAAAAATGTTTTAGCAAATGTTAGAAGCAGTCAAGGGTAAGAAGGAACAAACAGTTAGCATTTTAGAGCTGAGCAATTAAGGTAAAATAGGTATTTCTGGCAGTGATTATCTGTGTGTGTGCATACATTCCTTTGGATTTTTTTAAATCTAGATTTGCTGCCTCCTGATGGTTTTGCTCCCCAGCAACAGCAAGTTGGCAAGTGTTACTCAGTTTCTTTGCTGATGGTTGTCCTAAGTTAAAGCAGAGATGGCAGAACACAGCAGAATGTGACAGTGCCTTTAAAATAAAGAAATAAATGGGTGTGATACTACTGTTCATCCTAGGAAGACTGTGTCCCACTGACTTGCTGTCTTAAATGCCTCCTGATGGTTTTGCTCCCCAGCAACAGCAAGTTGGCAAGTGTTACTCAGTTTCTTTGCTGATGGTTGTCCTAAGTTAAAGCAGAGATGGCAGAACACAGCAGAATGTGACAGTGCCTTTAAAATAAAGAAATAAATGGGTGTGATACTACTGTTCATCCTAGGAAGACTGTGTCCCACTGACTTGCTGTCTTAAATGTTCTTCCTGTAATAGTTTAGGGTTTTTTAAGGAACACCTTGCTTTATCTTTCTGTGCCTGTAACTCACATTAACAGGAAATAAGCTTTTAAGTACCCTGCATGTATAATAAATATATGCTTCCTTTGTAAGATGACAGCTTAATTTCATATCTGGCATTAAACTTTCTAGCTTGGCCATAGACTTTCATTATTCTCTATGAACCTGCCCTTGGCAACAACAGCAAAGTTTCCAGTAAGCAGTTTGACTGGAACAGGCAGACTTCAGTGTCCTGGAGCTGGGATAGCATTTGATGGTCCCTTCGTTACCCACAAGACCATCTTGCAGGGTGACAGTACATGCAGTTCATGCCAAGTCCCATGCTAGTGAACCTGATGGTATGGTTTTCCCAGCTGATTTTGCTGGCTGTTGAATACCCCAACTGTTAATATTAATTTTTATTTTTTAAGGTAAATAAGTGCTGTTAGAGTTATAGCCTGGAGGAAAGAGCCTCTCTCTGGGAGTTAGTGCTAGTTAATACATTCTGCTTAGTAGACAGATGTCATTGAAGGAACTTTCCACGAGGCTGTTGTCAGAGTCAATGTGTTTGCTAGTCTGATCTCCTTTAACTCAAGGAAAGTATGGTGCATCTGGAAAGGGTTCAGAGAAGAACTGTCAGCTGGGACTCTTCAGCATGTAAAAGAGATGAAGTAGGAATCTGTAAAGCAAGGAGGAACTTTCATAGCAGCTACTTCTAGATGTATACTAGAAATGAGAAAAGTCTGAATCTCCCTGCTATTTCAGTTGTACTGTTATCACTGCTAATGATGGGCCACTGAATATTGGTGACAATGGCAGATTTTGCATCATTACGTCTGTTTAATGTCAACTGAACAAAACCTGTAAGATTTATTTTGCTCAGCCTTTAAACAGCCTTCAAACAGAAACAACTACCAATTAGTTATGAATTCTGGTAGTCAATGTTGTGACTATTCAATTCCCACAAATTTGTCTTAATATGTGCAGAGAATTTTTTGTACTTTTTATGGCATAGCACAAATATGTATGTCTGTACACTTATTCTGTGTAATTTGCATACCTAACTGCAAATGTATGTAAAATGAGATACTCAATAAAGATGCTTATTCTTTATTTTTCCCTTAATTTCAATTAACATGGCATATTCTTTTGTTCTGACACACAAAGAAGCTCACTGTATTTTTTTCTGAGTAATTTTAGTGCTAGTTTTGCAAGACTTGAGAAATCTTGGTTTGACTTTGTGCACTCAGGAAGCTTTGGGGATTTAGAAAGAAAAATTCCTGGAATGTAGTTCTCTTTAGCAGAAGGTTTTTTTCTTTTGCTTATAGCATAATGATAGGGAATTTTGCCCCTGTTTTTGCTTCCCCAAGTTGCATGAATGATTGGCCTCACCCGATGGCCAAGGTGTGAATTGCTGTTGGCAGACGGTGGGTAAGCAGGGGCCCCTCTTGATGTAAGTGGTTTGTTAGGTAGCCTGCAGGCCTCTCAGTCAATGACTTCTCTGTCCACGTACAGCTTAGGAACAGTTGCAGGGCATTTTTTTCAGATGCAAAATCTGTCAGCGAAGTGAAGTCAGCTTAAATACCAGCTGAGGCTTGAGCTCCCTTCATTTTTTGTTGACTTTATCCCCTCCTGCTCCTTCCCAGTCAAGTTTCTCTCTGCTTGAGTCAGACTTCCCGACACTTAAAAGTTTTTATTCTGTATTTTGGTTGTATAGGTTTGTGTGTGGCAAAGTTCAGGTGCTCTTCACATTCCCAGCCTCAACAGTGATCTGAAATGCTGAAGAGAGCAAGACCATTTTGGGTCTCTTAGACTCTTCAGCTGCTACTGTCCAATTAGCATCCAATAAAAGTGCTTCTGATACCCAAGTGTGCTGTACTCAGGTGATGCTGTGCAGACTTGCTGGAGTTTTTTGTGTTGTACCTTCTGTTACCAAGCTGTGGAATTCTAGCTGTGAATTGTCACCCCTTCTGTTCCTCAAATATGCAACAAAAATTACTTTCTGCACCGCAATTTATCCCCAAAATATAAGATGTAACTGATGGGGTATGGACAGGCAGGCAAAATGCAAAGAAACAATGAGCACGTGTGCTAAGCCAGTCCTGGGAGCAGGATGCTGGGGTCATGGCCATGTCTGCTGGCTGACAGTCTGAACATCTACAGATTTGGGCTGAACCTGTGGTGGTGTTGCTGGTCAGTGTTGAAGCATTTTATGCACTGAAAGCTTAAGGGGTTTTTGCCTGTGGCAAGAAATTTCAGGTCTTGTGGCTTATCTATTAAAAAAAAAAAAAAAGAAAAACCACAGTAAAATTCAAGGGAAAGGAAGGCCAGGGAAGAAGAGGGCAACTGTTCCTGGTTCTGTTTTATGTCACTCTCCTCAGGATAGACTTAGATGTCTTTTAAATCCTGTGTTCAGCTGCCTTGACTGCTCTTTTTCTCACTGTGATACCTTTGGTAGTTGACAAAGTTCAAATGATTTTCCTACTCATCAAAGGGCCAGAATGCTTGAAGACTTATAATTGAGAACTTCTGGCTGTTGAGTCAAATATCTTAAGGTCCTGCAGGTATTCTGTACATCTCTTCCCCCTTTAATGGCTGGTCCATGTAAGAGGCAGCAGCCTGGCACTCTCCATGCATTTGTCATTCCTCACAGTTGGTGGTTGAAGAAACAGCATTAGGGCTCTATGTGCCAGGCTGACTGCAGAAGCCCCTTCTGGACTTCTTCCTTTTCTTTGGTGCATGCCAGCTCCATATTGTTGTATTTGAAGATGTCTTTGGAAATTGCATTTTTCTGTGTAATAGGTTATTCAGAGACAGGGCCTTACCTACCCCTCAGTAGGAGGAAGTGTTGGGTATCCTTTGTTTTCCAGGTGAGGACAACACCTGTGTTGGAGAGGCTATGGCAGTGTGGGTGGAATGGATATCCCATTCTGTTCCATGCTGAGGTGTGTGCAGGTGCTGTCTGCACTAGATAAGGCGGTGCTAAAACACAACCTGCTTCTCTTGGAATCGTGTTGGAGAGGTGTTCTTGAGAAGTAAGGGTGTTTTGCAGTCTGAAGAAAGAGACGGTGGGACAGAGCAGGGTGTTTGCCTCCTTTTTTTAACTGGAAAATACAAGTCCATTTAGAATCTTTTGTATGAGAAAACATAATCTGTAAATGCTTACCCCATGGCTGCAGTAATGGTGAATAATTGTGACCTGATAGTTCTGCTCCAAAACCCCAGTGACTGGGAACACTTTTTCTTACTGTTTTTGACTTGTTGGGCACTTGGCAGTCAATGTCTATAATCCATAATCTTGTGTCATAGCTAAATGTAGGAGAAAGCTCTTGACTCTGAGTCTTTAGGGATATAGACGTACTGGTGTTTGATGAGAAGGAAACAGACACAAGGGGCTCCTAATGTGAAGGATACCATGTCCTGCTGAGCTGAGAAAGGTGAACTTGATTTGATTATATTTTTTTATTATATTTTTTCCCTCACCCTCTTCAACCTCCTTTGTGTCTTCCAGAGAAAGTTCATTCCTGCGACCAGGAAAGGCAGAGTGCCCTGGAGGAGGCCAGGCAGAACCCCCGTGAGGGTATCGTCATCCCTGAGTGTGCTCCTGGAGGGCTCTACAAACCAGTGCAATGCCACCAGTCAACTGGGTACTGCTGGTGCGTCCTCGTGGACACAGGACGTCCCCTGCCTGGTACTTCCACTCGGTAAGAGCCATAGACAGGCCTGGTGAGGTGCCTACCTGGAGAAGATGAGACATTAAAAAATGGTTACAATATCAGATCAGTTCCTCACTCTAGAGCAGTCAGTTCTGCACTATCTTCCTTAGAGCTAGCAGTGCCATATGTGATGTTCCCTGTTGAAAGTTACTATGCAGCTCCCTCTCCATAGGAGTTGGTACATAGAAACTGCTGCCCTTTTGCCGGTGTTAAGTATTCAGGCAAAGCAGCCTTTTTTTCTCTGGCTTGCTGCTTTTGGGTGGTAGCAGGAACTGGGGTTTTGCTCAAGAGTGCAAATTACGGGCACAGGCAATGAAAAGGCAAGTGGCTTTGTTGCATTATCCTCTGCTTTATACTTCCATGCTGCAGCCACTTGAATTCTTGCCAGTATGGATTTAGAAGACTGTTTCGTTGTGCATTGATAGATTTTAAGCTAGTGATAGATTTTTTTTTTTTTCTGTGAGTTCCTCTGTATCTTAAAACTACTTGGGGAGTCTTTTGTCATTTGGGATTCAGAAACAAGCTGGGTCTGGCAAGTTGTAAAAACAGGCCTGTAAGAGATGGGAGCTAAACTTTGCTAGATACAGTGATTCTGTAGAGCATTGACAGCTTTGAAAAAAAATCTCAGCCTATGCCCACAAGATTTGGATGAGAGCCTTGTGCTCTTTGTGGATTTTGCTTGGTAGCTGGTACTGGACTTCAAAATATATTCCTCCTTCTCTTTCCACTTCTGCTGCTGCTGTTGACTGTCCATAAACAGGTAGATGCTTGAGAGTGGTATTTCTTCTGCAGGTTTATTGGTTTTCCCTGCAGTAAGCAGATAAGACACAACCTGTTAGTGACCATGTGATGACACTAAAGCTATGTCACATAGTTTAGCTTCTTCTGTTCTTTTTCAGCTATGAGACCCCAGTATGTGAAAGCGATGCCAGATCGAAGAGCACAGAGATTGATGATCCATTCAAGGACAGAGAACTTCCAGGTCAGAGAAATGAGATCCCATCTCTGCCTTCTTACCTTGGGACTCTATAAGAGGCCAAGAATATTATTGAAGACATGGAGGATTTCCTCACCATGCATGCTTTACCATGGGATTTATTCTGTGTTATTTTGGATCACCTCCAGTTTCAGCAGTGAACTGGAAAAGGCTGGGAGTGTCCTGGGGGGCTGTTTATTGCCTGTCAGCCCTTTGAAAACATGTCTGGGATCAAAATTTTCAGGAAAGAAACCTGGAGATCCACTGTGGTAATAATGGGCTCAGCATTGAATACTGTTCTTCAAAGCTTGACCAGGGCAGGATCCTTTCTGTTTAGCAGGGCTTTTCGGCAGCTTGATGCATCCTGACCCATGAAAGAGGACACAACTGGCAGTTGTCAGTGGACTGACTGGCTCCCTGATACTGCATGGACCAGGCAGAAGCACATTTCTGGTGTACTAAGGTCCCTTTACTCATGATTGCTTCTCACTTACCTGGGCTGTATCCCTCATTTTTTTGCCTGGGACATGTTTTATTTCTTATTGTGCTTGCTTTATATTCTGCTTTTCCCTCTTGACAGAGTGACAAGCCATAATTTACTGTTTGCCTAACTTTTTCCTGCTAGGAAGATGTGCTGTACATAAGTGTCTGTGCAGCTGTTAAAAATGCTATGCCTGTTCCCTAGTTTCAGAAGCAATTCTGGCTGCCTTTCTAAGGGGCAGAGTAAGGGGCCCTCACTGACAGCTCAATCATTGGTCTCCTGAGGGGGGACTGCTTGATAACAGAAGCTACAGTGGGTCCCTCTCCACCCTGAGGGAGTGGTGGAGACCAATAACTGCTGAAAGAGCTGGTAGCTCTGAATTGACTTCATTTTCTGCTGGCTCTTTCTATGGCTAGCATAAGGTGAGTTTCCTCAAGCTGGTTAGCAAAGGAAATAAGATTTGTTCCAGACTTGCCTTCTGGGTTTCCTAATTTTTCTCCTGCTGGCTCCTGGTCTCAGACCCCATAGCTTTCTGCCTAACTGCTCTGCCCTCAGCAAGGCTCTCTTCTACGCAGCTCCTCATTTTCACAAGTCATGTAGAAATTTCATATCTGCCTCCTGCTCACATTCATAGGAAATTGACCAATTGGTTCAAGTATTACACTGGGGGGTAGCAGAAGGAAAAACAGCTAAATGATTGCATTAAGGGTCATTTCTGTAGGAAATCACAGTAAAATAGAATTACCTTGCTTCCCTGAGTCCTCATCCCCTTCTCCCATTGCCTTATTGCCTCTTCTTGCAGTTCCCCCCTGTCTCTCCAGAACTCCTACCTTTTGCTCTTGGGCTTTTTCTTTAAGACTCTTTCTGATCTCATGAAGACAAAATGGTTTTGTTTCCCTTCTCCCTTCCCTTCTACACTGAAGCCAGACAAGGGGACAGGAATGGCTTGATGCAGAGGACGACACATGGTGCTATGTAGCTTAGTGGTCTGGTCCCAGTATCAGACTCCAGGAGAGTTTCCCTCTCAGCTCAATCCACTTTTCTGTGCCTGAGTAAACCTGAAGCTCAGTGTTTAGCTGCATTGGTTGGCATGATTGTTGCCCTGAGAAGTTGTAGATGCTCCATCCCTGGAAGTGTTCAAGGCCAAGTTGGATGTGGCCCTGAGCAACCTGATCTAATGAATAGCATCCCTGCCAATGGCAGGGGGGTTGGAACTAGATGATCTTTAAGGTCCTTTCCAATCCTTACCACTTTTTATGATTCTTTGATGGTTCCTGTCACTGAAAATACCCTTATCTATGGAAATATTGGGAAATGGAGGATCTGATCCTGATTTGTCTGAATGAGAGATGCTGTGCTGCACGATCTTCTGATTGTTTCTTTTGATTTTTTATTTTGTTCTTTTTCTTTTCAGAACTGAATTTTAAGGAAAAATCCCTGCTTTAATTTGAGACTGTTTGTTCCACTTGCACCTGGTTCTGTCAGGGGGACCTCTTCTAGAGGTGTGCCCATTCTTTAGACTCTCAGTTTTGCAGGTGGTGGAATGCTACCTGGTCTGTGTAAAGACACCCTGTAGAGGCCAGGGTGAGGGAGGCATAAGTTCAGGCCCTTGCACACCTACACATACCCTCTTTACAAACTGTCCTGACTGTGGCCAGGAAGGGAAAAAAAAAAGGAAGGAAAATGTTGCCTGTATGTAGCAAAGGGCAACCTGCTAATTCCTGTAGACAGGGAGATGCTGAGACCCCAGGGAGATGACTTACAGCAAATAGTTTTTCAGCCTTCTCATTACTGCAACAAAAAACTCCTTTGAGTGGTCTACTCTGGCTGCAATAGCAGCTTACCCATTACAATGCTGACATTTTCTAGACCGTGTGCCAAATGAGTGCTGAGGGGTGTGCGTGTGTGTAATGTCCATAGTACGGAGACAGGCAAGGGACTGTTAGTTAGCTATTGCAGAGGACAGAGCCTGTAATCCTGCAAAGGAGGGGATTTTGTCAGATCAATTTGCAAGCTGCTTCAGCTGTCAAGGGATTGCAGTAAGTTTCTGGTGCTCTCTTTGGGGTAGGCGTGCTTCCCTGCTTGTTTGAGAAAAGCAGAAAGTGTTGACACTGCTATATGTTGCTGTGGGAGGCTGTTTTCTGATGTCTGCTGCCTTAATCAGCTGAATCATTGGTAGTGCATGGTGGTTTGAGGAAAGAGAAGAGGTGAGGGATGTAGTGATGGCTTCTCTGTCACATAAAGAGGAGACCATAGGATGGGAGGTGATGGGTTTTGGGCAATAGTTTTGAAGGTGGTGGGCTGAAGTTAAGTATGCTTGTTCTTTGTTAGACTAGAGCAATTGTTACAGTATTCATGTGGTAGTAAATGAAGCATGCTTTTGCCCTTTTAAGAGGCAAGGAAACAGCATAGATTGCCTTTTAAAGGTGAGGAGATGGAGAGTTTTGTCTCAGATATGTTGTAACAGGCTGGCACTGTTTAGGATAGGAGGCTCTGTGGTTATGCTGGTGGGAAACTAGACAGCCTCAGCACTAAGTAATGGAAATGGTTACCAAGCTAATCTTCAACCTGCTTTGTCCTGCTTTAAGGCAGCAGTGACTGGAGGTGATTACCACATGTTGACTCAGACTGACGTATTTCCTGTGTAGTGTGATCATGCAAAGAAATGAATGACTGTGGTAGGTGCTGGCAGCCAACACTCCCAGTGCCTGAAGAGCGGCAAGCGGCAAATCTTGCTGTGTGCTCTGGGACATTTTCAGCTGTCGGTTAGGACCTCAGAACAGCCATGTTTGCATCAGAAGATGATCCAGGAGGTCATGAGTTGTTTTGTAAACTTCTCTGCAAGTGTCACCATGGGAACTCCTGTCTGCCAGGCACTTCCAGCACATCCCTGCGGTTTTGCTGGTAGAGAACTGGGCGAGACCATAAAGCTAACCACACAGTCTTTCTGCCAGAGATTGTTGATGACCCTGCATGTGCCTGGACAAAAGCTGCAGGACAAATTGCCATGCAGAGAAACCCACTGATGGATTCTTCTGCTTTTCCTTAGGGACTGATGGTTGCTGTGTTAAAAACAAAGGAGATTCTGGCTGATCCTTGCTGAACTGGGATAGGAGACCAAGCCTGTGTGTCCTTGCATTAAATCTCCTCTTTTCTTTCTGCAGGCTGCCCAGAAGGGAAGAAAGTTGAGTTTATTACCAGCTTACTCGATGCTCTGACTACGGACATGGTACAGGCTATTAACTCAGCAGCACCTACTGGGGGTGGGAGGTGAGTCCAGAAAACACTCTGGCTGAATGCCACCCGGGGGCTGCAGAGCCTCAAGTACCCCTGAGGTGGGGGCAGGAGGGAAAGATGTTGCTCTGACAGATTTGGGTTCCTCTGGGTTGCTGGGAGAGGATCTGAGGCTGCATCTTCAGTCACTGCTCTGTCCTGTCATCCTAGCCCAGCCTGCCTCCTCCCACCCCTCCGCCCTGGCAGCTGCTCCGCCATAAAGGTTAGTATAGCCCATTTGAAGTGTGAAATGAGAGCTCAGTGGGAGGAAGTGGCTTGTTCTTTTGTCCCTTGGTGCATGAAAAGACCTAATAAAATGCAAATGGATTGAAGGAGACCGTGTGGCCTAGTGGCTACCACAGGGAGCGAAGAATGTGAACCGAGTTCTTGGCAGTAGCAGTGCTGTGGTTTTGCTGTGGGGCTGCAGCCAGCCTGCTGATGAGGAGAGGAGCTGTTTTTCATGGCCCTCCTCTCTGACCAGCTGCCTGTCCACCCCTTTTAGAAGGAGCAACAGGTCAGGCCTCTTGCAAGAGGTGGGCACAATTCTGCATTTCTGGGGGACTGGAGGAAAGCTGAGGCTGTGTCTCCCCCTCCTGCTTGGGAACAGCAGATCCTCTCAGCTCAGCAGCTGCAGCACTGCGTCCAGACAGGCCATTGTGAATGAATTGTGATGATTAAAGCTAGGCAAGGCTTCTATGGTTCTGGATCCGCCTGACTATTAAAGGAGTCAGTACTAGTGTAGTATGTAGGGATGCCACAGTGACTAATGTCCTCATGTTCATGGGGTCTAGAGATGGAGGTGCCTCTGTGGGTATTGCTCCAACATGTTGAGAGTAATGTTGATCCCCTGGTTTCCTCTCTCATAATGCAGGGGGAATCAGTGCCATCTTTAACTATTCAAGGTCCCAGGTGGCTCCTCTGTGTCCCTTGGTTTCAGTATGGTTTGTTTGTGAACCTGTATGCTTTTAACTTTGCATTTGGACCCTACAAATCAGACTAGTGACAGAGTGCTGCATGCTGAATATTCTGTAACCCACTGAATTAGCAGTATATGCCTAGCACGTCTATATTCATATAAACAGGATGAAAAATGCCCCAAGGATTGGAAATACATGGTTCTCTCCCAGACTTAAGAATTCCAATGTCAATTCTGTCTAATTTGCATGGTTCAAATGCAGTGGGTAGGGGTGGCAGGAAGCCCTGGAGAGTATTTGATATTTATTTGGGATCTTTGGCACTGGGACTGAAACACAGCCAACCTAATCATCACTCTTAAAATAAAGCTTAATATAAACCAATGTTGTAGAGACCAGAGATGTATGCCCCCACTGCACTTCTATAAACCAGCAGGCTTGCTTCCTAATGTTCCCCAAGCTTTGTGTATTTCTCAGCTTTCAATAGAGGCCTTTCTGGTGGAATTTTTCACTGCCCAGGTCTTCACACAGTCGTCATGTTGATTTATTTTCAGCTCCAGTGTTGGCAGCCCAGTTGCGAGGGGAAAAAGAAATCTTTTAGCAGGCTGTCCTTTGTAAGGCGAAAGACTGCTACCACCCAAATGCTCTGCCTGCCCACAGCCATGATTAAATTCAGATAAGTGCTCTGGTGTAAATTTCCATGTACATCAGCTAGGCTAAGCATGTAGTCCAAAGAAAATGTGTCAAGATTTTCTGTCCCACCAGGCCGTGGTGTCTTTTCTTAAAAGACATTTCAAGGAATTTTTTGGTACCTATATAAAAATTTAATCAGTACATCTTTCATTTCATATGGGTTTGAAGATTTGGGAAGCTGTCTCTGCAGTGAATCCTGCTTTCCAAGTTTCCTAAGGGGAGAAATATCCTGAGCCCTCTCTTTGGGAATTGGCTTCTGATGGCTTGGCCAGGTGTACTCTCTACTGGGTGAAAACTGGCTGGATGGCCAGGTCCAGAGTGTAGCTGGTGGCCAGTCACATGTGATGTTCCCCAGGGCTCAGTATTGGAGCTGGCCCTGTTTAATAACTTCATCAACAACCTGGACACGGGGATTGAGTGTCCCTCTAGCAAGTTCACAGATGACACTGAGTTGTGTGGGAGTGTTGATCTGCTGGAGAGCATGAAGGCTCTGTAGAGGGATCTGGACAGACTGGATCAATAGGCCATGGCCAATTTTATGAGGTTCAACCAGGCAAAATGTCAGGTCCTACGCTTTCATCACAACAACCCTATGCAGCACTACAGACTTGGGACAGAGTGGCTGGAAACCTGCTCAGCAGAAAAGGATCTGGGGGTGTTGGTTGACAGCCAGCTGAACATGAGCCAGCAGTGTGCTCAGGTGGCCAAGAAGGCCAGTGGCATCCTGGCCTGTATTAGGAATAGTGTAACCAACAGGAGCAGGGCAGTGATCATCCCTCTCTACTCAGCTCTGTGTTCAGTTCTGGACCACTCACTACAAGAAAGACATCAAAGTGCTGGAGCCAGAGAAGGAGGTGCTGGAGTGAATCCAGCCAGGGGAGATGGGGTTCCTAAAAGGTTTGGAAAACATGTTGTATGAGGAATGGCCTAGGAAATTGGGTTTGCTTAACCTTGAGAAGAGGTGGCTCAGGTGTGACCTTATTTCTCTCCACAACTGCCTGAAAGGTTGTGGGGAGGTAGGAGTCAGTCACTTCTCCCGAGTGATAAGTGACAGGATGAGAGGAAATAGCCTCAAGCAGTGTCAGGGTAGGTTTAGATTAGATAGTAGGAAAAACTTTCTCATGGAAATGGTTGTAAAGCATTAGAACATACTGCCCAGGGAAGTGGTGGAGTCATCATCCCTGGAACTGTTCAAAAACAGTGTAGATATGGAACTTGAGGACATGGTTTAATAGTAGTGGACATAGTGGTGCTTGGCTGATGGTTGGACTTGATGATCTCAGAGGTCTTTTCCAACCTTAACAATTCTATGACTCTATGTATATCTGAAATTGGGTGTCCTAACTTGATTTTAGCACTGGAAATGAAAGGCCCATGTTTGCTGAGAAGATCATGTTGGAGAGAAAAGCTAGGGGTCTGGCTATCTGATCTTTCTTAATCAGTCATGTCAGTTTTAGTGTCTTAATGGCAGTTTTCTTATTTGTGAGGCAAGCTTCACTTTGCAGGCTTTCTTCCATCTTTGCCATAATTATGGCAGAACAGATTCTGTATTTAAACACTTACTGGTTACTTCTATAGCTTTCCTCTTTCTGTTCCTTTGCAGTGTTCAGCATTTCATCCTACTGGGCCTTTTTTGAGTATGAACAAATGCATTCTATTAACCAAGGTTAATTTTAAATGTATCACCAGCAAAGCTGATGCCTGATGCAGGGGGTAGGCCAGGCAAACAGCAAGCTGTACTCTCCTGTCAGTCAGGCCCACATATTGTCCTACGTCTTCAAACCAGAGAAGCCACATATTGGAGCTTTAGTGTAAGGGGGTGAGTATTCCTGTTTCTCTGTGACAGCACAGAGATGATAGAGGCATACAATATTCATATTTAGTATCAACATTAAAATATAGGACCAAATGCAGAGAATAGCCTTTCCAAAGTGTCAAGGACTGAAAAAGCTTAACAGTGAGTCTTAAAGAGCTCAGCCTTCCTTAGGGTATTAAAGGAAAGGGAAAAAATGGTTGAAAGATGATTCTGTATAATCTGAGTAGCTCCGTAGGGACAAAGGCTCTGCAAGCTCTTTAGTCTAGCAGGGAAGAACATGATTAACTGAATATAAACAAATTTGTGATCAAAATTCCTTTAAAGTGAGAGCAATTCTAAGGCAAAAAGAAGTCATGAGGGAGGTGACAGATTCCCTCTCTCTAAGGCTTTCATCTTAGGCCTGGTGTCTTTCAGAAAGACTTGCTTTAGTCAAACCTGTGTTGTGGCCCTAAGAATAATTTGATTCACGTTCTGTGAGTATGATATACAGGAAATCAGATTAGATTACTCTGCCGCCTTCAGTCTGAATCTGGATATGCGAGTGAAAACTTCGTCCATGTGCTGAGTTTCTTCAAGACTTTACCTATTTATAATGCAAAACTTTTTGTGGCTTTGCAATTAATATCTGTATTAGCATGTGTTGGTTTTTTCTTTTAGGAGAGTGGGGGTGAGGGAGGAGCATGGGGAGAAATTAGACCTCTGCATTTAAAACACTACATAGAGCTGTGCTAAATTACACACATAACCAATCTAGTAGCAGCAAAGTGAGGTTGTACAACTGGCCTGCAGGCCATGTAAGTAAAACCTGATAAGACTGAGTTTTTTTTTAACTGGGCATGCTTAAAACAACCTTGTAATCCCTTATAGGTCTTGTCTTGTTTAAGGAAGTTCAAAGCTATTGACTTTAATTGAGTTACTCTTGCTTTACAATAATGTAAATGAGATGAGAACTTCCCTTCCTTGTGGCCCTGGTTTATATTACAGCATAATAGCCAAGCAGACTTCATTTAGAGTTTTGAAACAGAAAATCTCTGGTAAAATTCATTCTTAGTTTTAAGTTCATATAGTAACTCCAAGGCACATCTTGTTATTGTATGTTTTCAAAATAATTAAGAGAGCTCTTGTAGGAAATTGTTTTATTAACCAATGTTTGGTATCCTTATTGAAAAAAAGCATTGTTGAAATTGTTCGCAGCACTTAAAACATTTAGGCTTTGCATGAGTACGTTTTAGCCTATTTTCTAATTCTGATATATTCATCTCGCACAGGGCCTAAACTAAACTAGATCAAAGGGAATCCCAGCCTGGGTTTCCCTGATCTGAGAATCTCTCTTTGGTTCCTGCCAATTCAGAAATGAATTTTAGTTGTCAAAATGTGTGCACTGTGGCTTGCTACATTATCAGCAAAAAATATTACTGCCCTGTGGAATTTAGGGTAAAAGGGCAGTTTACAACAGCCACCCTTTACATGTAACACAGCAGCTATGCCCCTTCATTTTAAGTTGCCAGTTATTCCCCATGTAATAGTCCTAAAAAGTGCTTCAGAAAATTGCCCCCGAGGTTCCCTTTCATGCTCTAGTTGAGCAGTTTGAAGCAGGCAAGCACAGCTCAGCACATCTCCAGGGTGTTCTGAAGCCGATCCATGTTTTAATAAAGATTGACACTTTCAAACAGCGAAGGGAAGTTAATGCTCAACTCCTATTGCATTTCAATTGAAGTTGGATACCAACTTCTCTTTGTACTCTTATGGAAATTCTAGCCTAATTAAAAATACGGAAGAGTTCTTGTTAAGAGGAGGATCATTGAACAGTCAATGAGGAGTGAAGGGAGCTGATTTTTTTTAACCTTTTAAATTATTTATCTCACTATCTTCAGAAAAGTTGTGTTCAGAATAATGTTTAATATAGAACTTAGCCAGAAGAGAGGCAGAAACTGGCCTGTAATAGGGAGATAACTGAAGTTTTAGCTGTAGAGGAATTATGCATACCCCATAATGAATTTGGACTGCATAGAACCCTTTTGTTTAGCCTAAACGCAGCTTACTTTTTTGTTCTCTTCTTGATTCTTTGGCTACAGGAAAGGGAGACTAATAAAACAAATACAGGATCCTTTTGCAATTCCATTAGAGTAATCCTCTTTGATTCAAACTATGATCTACAGCTACAGCCTTTAACTTTAGAATAGGCAACTGCAAAGAAAAACAAAAGGGGATTAAGAAGTGGAAGCAGACAGAGAACAATTATGCATTTTACCTCAGTTTGTTAAACTCATTGCTTTCCACTGCTCCCTGCTGGCACTTTGGTGGACATCATCAATGCTATCATGAGCACTGACTGGCAGGGTCAGTCCTGTCATTTCCTTAGCTTCACTCTTCATCTGTTCCTCATTCAGCAAGAGTGTCAAGCAGGGTATCTGTCCCTGCAAAATATTTTCAAGTCATAAAAACTTTAACTTCTGTAGACATCCTGACCACAAAAATACCTCGTGTGTTAGGATTAAAAGCTGGACTAAGTTGTTCGAGTGTTTTTATTTTGGTGGTGGTGGTGGTTTGGGGTTGTTTTGTTTGGTTAGGGTTTTCTTGTTCACTATTGTGGGGGTTTTTTGTGTTTTTTGAGTTTTTTTTTCCTGTTCCATCTGCTAGCAGCTTCTTGCTCATCAGTATTCTTTCATCCTGGAATAGCTCCCTCTGGTTTAGTCTCTGCAGTCCACTTGGATGATGTTAGGCTGACTTTAATCCCCTTCCCTTCTCCTGCCTCAGCTGCTAATGTTGCTACATAGAGTTCGTATTACAAAGTAATAGATTTTCTAAAAGTCTTCAAACAGGTGATCATCTGATGGGTAATTCAGGGATTGCAACCTTGCTTTCTATCAAAGCAGTAGTTTGTATTAGGATTTTTTGTCACTGCAGCAGTACTGTGGGTCCGTGTGGCCTATGTAATGGAGCTGCAAGTGTTCCAGGGGACAAAGGATCAGCTTTGGTAGGAATGGACTGCGGTTTACTTGGTAAAATTTAGCAGGGCATATTATGCTTTGACAGCATAGTTCTATGGAGGATAATGTGACTGCACACTGCACGGCTCTGTAGGTGAGTAATGTATCACATTTGCTGTTCTTGTATACTTTACCCTATACACCTCCCCTTCTTCCCTGCTCCTTCCCATTGAGTTAACTCCTCCTTTCTTGCAAGGAGACTCAATGGCTGCAAAGCATTACAGGTGGCATGTAAAGTGCATATTCAAGCTGCCTCTGATATTTTGGCACTCTTCTCTCTGTTCCAGAATTCAGTGCAGCTACAAAAGTGTTTGTCCATGTTTTTTCTTTGCATTCTGCCTGTACCCCAGTTACATCAGATGATGCGAAGGTGTTCTGTGGAAGTGTGCATCAACTGGAAGATAGTATTGTTAAAAGTCACAGTAACTTAACTCACATATCTCCAAGCATAAGCCACCTAAGAAATAAGTATCCTTCTGCTGTAAGGGAGCTATTATCACATTATACAGAAAGAGGAGTAAAAGCCTACTTAGAGAAGACTATACTTGATGCCAAGAAATTTATAAAAAAAGCTGAGAGAGCAGGTTTGATGTCCTAGGCTGTTGTTAATGAGGCCATGATTTTCTTCATTGTTGGGATGTGGTGGGCTTACGCTGCACAGTCGAATTAAACTTGCTGTCTTGTGTACAGAAGCAATCCAGCAATAGCAGGTTATGTTTGGAAAATCAGCTTGCACAGAGTGCCGTCCTTCCCTAGCGCTCATTCTTTAGGATTGACTGTTTTGCCATAGAGTGCTAAAGAGCAACAATTAAGAAGAAAAGTAAGTACAGCTGTAATGCACTCAACGTAGAAGGCTGTCTACATTTTGCTAGTATCTGTCTTTACTAGGTCTTACAAAGCTGCTACAGCACTGGAGTGAGGTACTGGAATTCAGTGGATTTTTGTGTGACTGGTGTTAGAGCATGAGGTGTTGGAAGTTGAGAATGTACAGGGCAGCTTTGTTTTCTCTTGGTTTTTCTGTTTCCTTTATGGTCTGAACGAGTAGTGAGGCAGCCCAACAAATCAAGTTTGCATATGAGGGGTGATGTATTTCTCCTGCAACAGTAATGGGGAGGAAATCGAGGGAAATTCCCCTGGAATACTCCTGCCAAGTCTGTGCTTGAAGGACAATTAGAGCCCCAGATTTGTTTCATCTGACCCAGCAGGTATGGTTGGTGTCATGGCACATCATCAAAGCTAGGTGGCCTAGCAGTGCTGTGAAGTTGCATCAATTCATGCATGTTTCATGGGTGGTGCATAAGTGCATTGCATGGGCAGTCGTCCAAATCAAAATAGTTACATACAGTATTGTAACCTCAGCCTCCTTTAGTGTATCATGTAATTTCATGAGCCAGGGAGATATAGCTGCACTGAGATGATATGAATGCTTCCTGTGCTGGGATTCTGGATGATCATCAGAGAAGGCAGACAACCATCTCAGGAACTGCAGTGCTGCTAAGCCAGCCAACAGGAAGTGGTAAAAACTCCGAAGTGGCTGTATCTTCCTTCCTCCTAAAATCACAGCTGTTAAATTAATTCCCTTTAGCTCTATTAGCATGCTGCAGTTTTCAGCATGAGCTCTCAACATGTTTGTAATGGCAAAGACTGATTTATCATCACCTCATGAGTCAATCTATTAGCCTGCAGATCTCCCTAATTTTCTTCATGGAAGTGCTGAAGAGAGCTATGTTGCCTCTCTTGGTAACTCGTAGGAGCTCCTCCTTGATATGCCTCTGAAAAAGAGGCATTTTTAAGTCCTGCTTCCGAGTGGGTAGTAAGAAGCTTGTGTTTCTGTCTGTTGTCTTTCTGCTGTTGGTTTGAAGGTGCTCCACTGTTTTCTCCATTTTTGCCTCTCCACTTGTGGGCCTTCAGGAAACAAAGGGCAAGCCAAGGTGGGGATGAGGGGAATCTCACATGCAAAAGCTCAGGTTTTATTCTTCTATCTCAGCAAAAGCAGAATATTGCCCCTGGCAATACAGAACTTCCCTGAGGCTGTTGGAAACATGCTAGTCTTCAAATGATAGCTAGCTCCTTTCCAAAAGGGAGAGAGGCCAATAGCTATGTTAATAAATGTCATAAAAACAAGTCACAGGATGTATTTTTATTCTCTCCTGACATCCTGGTCTTTGCATACACTTTTGAAAATCTGGGCACTCCCTTAGCTTCCTGGGGAGATTTCTGCAATTTCTGCTTGTGCATCAGTGACTCCAGGGGCTTGCCTTGTATTTTGGCTCCTAAAACTAAGCCAGACTTATCCCTAACCTCTTCTTCCAGCACGGTGTTTATCCCACTCTACATTGACCAGATGCTGTGACTGAATGCCAGTCTGCCTCTCAGCTAATAACTAAATGATGGAGATAGTTTCAAAACCTTGGGGAAAATGTGTAGTTTATTTGCCTCTCACTACTGCATATGTTTACTTCTTGCAAGGATTCATCTATTTCTGGTTAGGGGTTACCTTTCTAAATTGTATCCTCATTTGTGAAGGCTATCAAAGAAGGTTAATAGGAACCTCTGTTCTCCACCTAAGCTCTAGTTCTTGCTTTCTGCATGTTGCAGATTCCCTTTCACTAGTGATTTAAATTACCATGGTAGTGGAGTTGGGGGGGGGCTTTTTTTCCAGCTCTGTAGCTGCATTTTAAAGACAAAACAGTTCATACCAGAAGGTCAAAAAATTTCTCCCTTCTAGTTCCCAACAAAGAAATTTTCAGTGACCATTTAAATACAGATCCTACCAGTTTCTGAAATGAGGTCAGTGACAGTCTTAGAGTGCATTTTATAAGGTACTTGGGTTCATATTTCCCCATCAGCTAGAATGCCCCAAACTCACACCAGAATCTGGCTGCCTGCAGCATGCAACTGTTCCTCTTTCCTTCCTGGGGAAGGAATTTAGGCAGCAGCTGGAGATGTCTCCTGGAATAAGTCAGAGCAACCAGTGCCAGTGTAGCGTGTCTGACTACCTATCCACTAATTTCCATGCACTGAAATGCTTTATTCTTGGAAGGAAAAAGGCTCAAGTCTCAGTCTCATTTCAGCATCTTTTCAGCTTTCTCTGTTGGCACGCTCATTATATGAAGAAAAGACACTCTAGCTTAGAAAAAGTTTCTACCCTGGTTCTTGGTATCACTGGGGAATAACCCCTTTCCCACTGCAAAGCACCAGATACTGGTTAAATGGTATGACATAACAGTGCCTGTTCAGTTGAATGGCAGCATTCTCTATTTGTGTCTACAGCTGTTCCTCCTCTTTTTCTTCTCCTCCTCACTGATACTGCTTGTTGTTGTCCACTGAAAGAAAATGTGAGTCAGTAACATCAAACTTGTAATATCACAATGAGCAAGAAATGAAGCAAACTGAAGTTGCCAGTTCTGTAGTATTGCTGTTAATGGATTTGTGGTGTTTGTCTGCTGTAGAACTCTTATGTATAAATCAACCATGTGAAAAGCATTAAAAATGCTGAAAATACTGCACAGGAGTTCAGATCGTATAAATAGATACAGGGAGAATGTTGTATCTTGCCAAGGACATTTTGAAATAACAAATGTTTCTTGCATTAAATTAATTTGTTCCCTTTCTGAAGTCTAGATGTTGCTTTCACACAAACTATCATGACAGCTTACACTCATGTCTCTCTGCTGGTAACTTGACTGAGAACTCAAGGGTCAAAAGGACCATGGAGAATGCTTCTACTGAGGGTATCAAACTCCAGGATTCTCTTGGCACCACTCATTAATGCTAGAGGACATTTTCAGAAAAAGATCCCAGCTAAAAGGAGGAGATTAGAAGACCTGTGTTTTTTGCCTTCTTTAAATACAGCATAGCACTTGCCTGATTTGGTGAGCATCTCTTGCTTCTCAGCATGTGCTTGACAGTGTTGGTGAGAGCACCCACTTGTTGGGGGCCTGTGCTTCTTCTGTTCCAGGTTCTCTGAGCCAGACCCTAGCCACACACTAGAGGAGCGAGTGGTACACTGGTACTTCAGCCAGCTGGACAACAACAGCAGCAATGACATCAACAAGCGGGAGCTAAAGCCTTTCAAACGTTATGTAAAGAAGAAGGCCAAGCCCAAAAAATGTGCCCGACGTTTCACTGACTACTGTGACCTCAACAAGGACAAGTCGATCTCGCTTCAGGAGCTGAAAGGGTGTTTGGGAGTCAGCAAGGAAGGAGGTGAGTGGCTTTTCTTCCTTATTGCCTGATAATAAAAGACTGACATGGAGTTACAGCAAACTCAGGAACCTGTTTTCTCCCAACTGTTTCAAAAGTACAACAGTTTTTGTGAGAAAATGAGTGAGATTAATCCCCTGCCATGCAAATATAGTTCCTTACTTGTGTTGTGGCTCTGTGTTGTATCCCTTATCACAGACCGTCATGCTGAGCACTATACAGAAACAGGGCAAACAGATGAGCCTTAGCCAGAACTCTGCTTGTACTGTAGTAGTCCTTGGAAACGGTAGTTCAGGTCAGGTCCCTTTGAGTAATACACTGCTAACAATATTCTGTTGTCTCAACCATGTAGGTTGGATGATGTATGAGCCAGCACAGACCCAGTCCTTCTCTAGAGACCCTGTTGACTAACAGAAATAATATTTATTTTCATTGCTAAATTCAGCATGCAGGAAAGTGGATGATGCAGAGAGAACAACTCAGAAAGAAAGCACAAGGCTGTACTGTTGCCCTTTTTCATTGTACTTCAAGATTGGGGGAGAAATAGGGCATGTGAATAACCTATTTTAATTTGTGTTTAGTGCCTGAGCAACCAATTCCACCCTGTGGCCTTTTCTTCTTTTTTCATCTTCACCTCATCTTCTGTTGGGACCTGAAACTAATATTTTTGGAAATTTTATGAATTGAAACTGTTCAACCCGAAGTCAATAATTATCTGTCATTCTTGTCTGTGGGCAGACTGGCTTGGCAGCAGAAGGCAAACAGGGAGATTCCAGGGGACTAATTTCCTGTGCAGGTGTTTTGACTGTGCAGACAGCTCTTGTTATAACTGTCATGCTAGTTGGGGAGGGTGGGTAGCTTTCTTTCTCCCATCTTAACCTTTCCTTAATTCTTTCCTCAGGTTTAGCATAAGTGGGAAGGAAGTCAGTACATTTAGGTGTTGGGAAGTTGCATTTTCTAGGTGCTTTGCAAACATCTTAGTTATAATAAACATGCTGCATTACTCCTCAGCTGTGAGAAGCATTCAGCTTCCATAGCCCAGTGGAAGGTATTTTTTGGTCATTGGTACCTTACTGAGGAATGACATACTAAAACAAAAATCGTTAATTTTATTACCTTCACAATAAGATGAATATGCCAAATGAGTTTTGAGCTGTTTGGCCTGGAAAAAGACTCTCTGGAATCTGCTGCCTTGGCCAACTGATTGTTCACAATTTAGTTTATGGAAGGGGAAAAAATCAAAGGGAGAGAAGAAACAAAATGTGAATCTTTGGGCCCATGTGAAGGGGAAGGAAAGCAATGAGACATTGTTGTGAGTGCCTGATTGTCCAACTATTTGCTTAGAACACAGCCTTGACCTTTCATGGTTTCTTCTGTTGTATGAGGATCGGAATGTGGGCAGAAAGGGACTCTGATATTGTTTTATCATACAACTCCACATACCTACTACAGGCCTGATAGGCCTTGAGGATCGAAGATAAATGGATAAGTTATGTGGAAGGAGGACTGATGGGGAGCTAAATGGATGGTGAGGACTAAAAAGCAGTGCAAGGGGCAGTGTGGGGAGCAGGTAGTTTCCTACATGTAGGAAAGAACTGAGGCAGAGCACTCTGGAGGTACAGTAAGCAAGTTTGTGATGGATCTTTTTTAAAAAGTCATGAAGTTGTGAGGTGGTAGATGACATGTTTTCTATCCTTTCTATTCACCAGAACTTCTAAATTTAGAAACAATTGGTATCTTTGCCTTTGACATGGTCCCCTACAACATTCCTCTCCCTAAACTGGAGAGTGATGGATTTGATGAGTGAACTGTTAGATGAATAAGAAAGTGGTTGGATGGTCACATCCAGGGGGTAGTGGTCAATGGCTCAGAGTTGTGATGGACATCATTGACAAGTGGTGTCGCTCAGGGGACCATATGGGGACCAGTGTTATTTAACAGTGGCCAAGAAGGCCAATGACTTTACTGGCCTATATCAAGAGTAGTGTAGCCAGTAGGACTAGGGAAGTGATTGTCCCCATGTACTCAGCACTGATGAGGCCACACCTTGAGTGCTGCGTTCAGTTATAGGCCTCTCACAAAGGACATTGAGATACTGGAGCAAGTCCAAGTGAAGTGCAACAAGGCTTGTAAAAGGTTTAGAACACATGTCTTATGAGGAACACATGTCTCAAGAAGAATAGGCTCAGGGGTGACCTCATTGCTCTCTACCACTACCTGGAAGGAGGTTGCAGTGAGGTGGGGTCTGGTCTCTTCAGCCATTCCTGCAGTGAGAGGACTACAGGAAATGGCTTTAAGCTGAGACAGGGAGATTCAGATTGGATATTAGAAAAAAAATATTTCACTGTTAGGGTGATCAGGCATTGGAATAGATTGCCCAGCGAGGTGGTAGGATCACCATCCCTGGAGGTGTTTCTTAGAGGCATCTTGATCTGGCACTGGGTGATACAGTTTAGTGGTTTAGGGGATGCAGTGGTAGTGCTAGGTGGATGGTTCGACTGGATGATCTTAAGGCCTTTTCCAGCCTTAATGTTTCTATGAATATCTTCATTAACAACATAGAGGAAGAGACTGAATGCACCCTCAACAAATTTGCAGATGACCCTGAGCTGAGTGGTGCAGTTGACACACCTGAAGGATGAGATGCCATCCAGAAGGACCTGGACAAGCTTGAGAAGTGGCCCATGGGAATCTCATGAGATTTAATAAGACCAAGTGCATGGTTCTGCACCTGGGTTGGGGCAACCCCTGCTATCAATACAGGCTGGGGAGTGGACTCATCGAGATCAGCCCTGCCAAAGACTTGAGGGTGCTGGTGGATGAGAGGCTGGACATGAGCTGGCAACATGCACTTGCAGCTCAGAAAGCCAAACGTATCCTGGGCTGTATCAGAAGTAGTATGGACAGCAGGTCAAGGCTGATGATTCTGCTGCCCTGCCCCACTCTGCTGAGACCCAACCTGGAGTGCTGCATCCAGCTCTGGGGTCTTCAGCGCAGGAAGGGCATCAACCTGTTGGAGTGGGTTCAGAGGAGGGTCATCAAGTTGATTAGAAGAATGGAGCACCTCTTCTACAAGGAAAGGCTGAGAGAATTTGGGTTGTTCAGCCTGGAAAAGAGAAGGCTTTGGGGTGACCTATTTGTGGGTTTCCAGTACCTGAAGGGAGCCTAAAAGAAAGATGGAGAGGGATTTTTTTACAAGAGCAGGTAGTGACAGGACAAGGGGGAATGGATTCAAACTGAGAGAAAGTTTAGATTAGATATTAGGAAAAAAATTATTTACTGTGAGGGTGGTGAGGCACTGGCACAGGTTGCCCAGAGAAGTTGTGGATGCTCCGTCCCTGAAAGTGTTTAAGGTGGATGGGCCTTGGAGCAACCTGGTCTAGTGAAAGGTGTCCCTGACCATGGCAGAGAAGTTGGAACTAGATGATCTTTCATGTCCCTTCCAACCCAAATGATTTGATGATTCTCTGATCATACCCCTTTTCCAGCTTCATCCTGATTATGGGTGCGTGCAGTCAGTCAACTAGTCCATGTATTTGCTCTCTGTTTCTTTGTACCATGGCTTTCAAGCATCTGCTGGGGCTGAAGTCACTGTGGGTTCAAGCCAAGAGCTTGTTGGGAACCTTTTTGATGATGTACTTTTAGTTGTAAACTGTCAGTCAGATGAAACCAGAGCTTTTCATGGAAATGTTTCTGTTTCAACAAAAGCTTTATTTGAAAAGTTTTTCTGGTCAGGATTGGATGAAGAAGGGTTGGAGGGAGGCAAGGAAAGTCATAATTTCCCCTCAATATACTTAATTACTTACCTCGGATGTTCCAAATCCTGGTTGGGTGTTCAGTAGCATATGGACTAAAATGAAGCGGGTCATCATTGCAGGTGAGTATGCCTCCTGCTAAGCAAACTGAATGCTTTGAAAGTGGTTTTGAAAAACAGTGCAAATTTTGTAGCATTTGGGATGCTGCGGAAATCAAGTGTTAAGTATGTAGGTCACAGATAAATCACTACTATGCCTCTCTGGACTAGAGAGTCTAAATAAATAAAATGTTGTGGGGGGATTCAGCTGGGACATTCCTAAGGACAAACCTGAATCTGAGCTCTTTCCAGCTTAGGATGATATCTGTCCAAGATGCTTAGTGCTGTCTGTCATCCCTTCCTCAGTAGGATCTTAATGCCTGTGGTAACCTAATACATGGATACTGCCAGCCAGTGGTTCTTCAGTGAGGAAAACAGCTGCCTAGCCTGTCAAAAATCCTTCTTCTTTTGCATCCTTATGATGATCCAGAAAGTTGCTGGCAAATCTGCTAGGCCTGGTGGCCACTTTGCACAGCTCTTGTCCTTCTGTTTAAACCAGACTTGTTTCTATCAGGGGCTGCTCACATAGAAAAATGCCATTCCTGTATCTGAGAATGGAGTAGCCACGTAAACTCAGCCTTCATGGGTTTGCAAAAGCCTGCAAATAGTTTCTTAAACTGGGGCAGAGCAGGCAGGGAGGCCTTTTAGCTTGGAGTATGCCAGAAATGGCCTTTGCCATCATTTGATCTAGGATTCTCTGTTTGAGGAATTGTGGGAGGAAAGCAGACTGATTTACAGCCTGTTAGAAGTCAGCATTCCCCAGTGCAGTCTGCACAGCCGGAGTTAAGGGGGCAACCATCTGTGATCAAAGAACAAATTTAGCTCTCTGCATTAGTCAAAAGGCAGGGTCCTTGAGAGGAGATAGACATGCATTGTAAAGCTTTGCTGGAAAGTTACTGGACCCAAGATTAATTGGAGTCCAGTGATTTTGGAGAGGAGGGCTGTAGGTCTGAGTAAGGCTTATGCTAGTTGTGCTGGCTGCAAAATGCTGGAGTTGAGTTTTACCCCTATATTCTTCCAAATTCAGAAGACAAAGTCAGCATTTTGTGCCTGCCCAAAGAGGAGTGAAGGGAATAAGCAGTGAAGAAATGTCCCTCTGCCAGCTAACAGGAAGTTGCCTCCTGCCAACTCAGATCCCGTGATTGCTTTACTGTCCAAGAGCTTGTGAGATGGTACGTGTTGGGCACACTTCACAGGCCATGAGGACTTGTGAGGTGGAATCCAGCCACTGTGCCAAGCCACCGTGCCAACTGCCAGCTACCAAGAGTGCAGTCCAGAAACAGAATCAAAATATCTTAATTAAAAAGTGTGTGTGTGTGTGTGTAATTAAACAGTGTGTCACTTTCTACTGGATCTGAGGAAATGCTAGAGAAAGAAGGAAAAGTAATGGACAATCTAAACAGCACATTCAATTCAGTGATGTTTGGAACCTTTCTTATTGGTATCTTCAGAAATAACTGGTTCTCTGCATGCTTGGGGGGGCTGGGAATGAGGTTGCTCTATATCACTACTGTGCAAGCAGCTGTGTGGGAGAAGGTAGCAAGGAACAGTCATCTGGAAAAGGATTCTGGACTGATGATAGTAGAAAACAACGGACTGAGCAGCCATAAGAAAACTGTAGCCAGATAATGACTGAATTAAACAGGAAATTCAGTGATGGCTGGTATCAATCAGGACATCAGTATCATGTTGAGAACACAAGATAAGGCTGGTGGTAGCATATTCCTCTCCCCAAAAGGTGAGAGATTTTCTCAGTAAGTCTGAGGAATCATTTCTAGTTATAAAAAGCTGCAGGGGTTTCCTTGGGGCTTTTCCTTTTGAAAGACACTTGGCCTAACCCAGCATGGCTAGCAGTGTTACCTGAAGCAGAATACTTGTGAGGCTGAGCAAATACTCTGCATTGTCAAGCTTGCTGAACGATGGGATGTTACCCTATAACGTCCAAGGGCTTCCCAGGTAAATGTTAGTAACCCACTGTCAAGACCTGCTGTATTCCTCTCTCTCGTGTCGGCTCTGTGCTCTGTGCAGTGCTGTTGTGGGGTTTTGCCGTCCGTGGCTGGGCTGGTTTGTGCTGCGGGCAGAGCGCTGTGCCCGCGGAGTGACGGGCGATGGGGCTCGCCGCGCGTTCCGCGGGG
>NW_008660868.1:177608-181296 GCF_000695815.1 Acanthisitta chloris | reverse complement strand
AACCAGCTGATTCTATGATTCTATGAATCAAACAATGGCAGGTGATGGCAGAGCTATGCGCACCAAGTGTACTGTCATGGAGTTTGGAGGCACCACTTGTTAAAATTCCTTGTACACCATTTAAAGACCAGTTGAGTAGCTTTCTTCAGCTCTGATGGAGTCTGCTGCTTGTCTAGCCATCATACTGTCCCTATCTGAGGGAGCTTTTATACTTGGAACTCATAAAATATACTTCTGATGAGCTCTCTTTGCCTTTATAACGAGATAGATTACACAATGCTGAAGATGTTTTCAGACATATTCTCAAGCAAAAAAATAAATCAAATACTCCAGAGAGAAGCTTCACCTTAAAAAATGTAGCTGCATAAAGTGTGCATATCTTTTTCCCAAAACCATATATTGCAGTTCTGCAGCAGAGTTCATTGTGGTATGTCCTTACCAGTTGGTTTCGTTTCCATAATTATGAGAGGCATATATGTATTTAGCTTAAGAGAAGAAAAAATGTTGGGCCTTTCCCTCAGTCTGTAGTACATAAATGCTTTATGCAGAACATGTACCTCCAGTGGAGTAGAAAAGGTTTGTGAGTCCTCAGTATACCAGAATCTCATCACCGAAATGTACAATCCATACGACTTAGACAAGCCATAGAACACATAATGCATTAAAACTGTGTGTGATTTTACGAGAAAAACAGTGGAGGGATGTCTTTCTACTCAGCTGTATATAAGGACAGCTATACCTGATTTTAACACCTGGATGATACCCAAGGGGGGAAAAATTATATTACAACATGAACATGGACAAATGTTACCAGTTTGAAAACCTACAAAAACAATAGCACATGCTTCAGCTGCATCTTACATAAGAGGGAGACTCATCAAAAAGTTTGTCCCAGGCAGATAGCAAGATGGACATACCAAGCTGTTAAAGTAAGTCTACAGAGGAAGGCCTCATCAAATCATACATCCATACATCCCTTAGAGCTATTCCAAAGGCAAAGTCTGAGTACTGCTATATTTCCTCGCCATCAGACAAGTTATAGACACCGCAGTGGCACACCAGGAGAGGGGAAATAATATTTTCTTCTGCCTCTTCCAACCCTGTAGACCAGTCCATGCCGATAAGAGAACCAAAAACCATAGCAAGGAGGTCTTTTATCAAAGCCCTTTCCAATCCAAGTTAAAGTTAGAAACTAAGAAAGTAGCAAGAAAAATGGCTGTGTTACAATCATTTATGATCACACTGAGAGGAAAAGCAGAGTATCCATGCTATTTGTACTATTAAATCATTGCCGAAAGCATATCTACCGTATTCTTATAATCAGGACCAAGAAGCTCCTTTCCCAGCTATGTGCCTTGTTCTGTATGTAAAGACTCACATTTTGCCAAGAAATCTTATTCCTTTCTTCAACAAGAGAGGGAGAATATTACCCCTAAAACAGTCTATTTGTTGAGGTAATCTTGTAAGAGGCAGGCATTTTGAAATCACTAACTCTTCAAAAATGTACTTCACCCAGGCATCTGATCACTTGGGTGGATGATATCACAGCTATGCAACTGTGTAAAACTGATGCAGCATTCAAAGCTTCAATGTTTTTAGAAAGGTTTGCCAGAGTCCCTGTGTTTTACACAGAACACAACACCGCTGGCGAATGTGAAAAGCAAGTACAACAGGGAAGTTGGCCACAAAACTCCCACATTTTTAGCTTGTGATCAGGTTTAGGTGGGAGACTGCAAATAAAGTGGAGCTGTCAATACAGTGGAAACTCTGGGAGTTTCATCACAGAAGCTGCATTTGAGTTCTCAAATTCCAGGTCAGGGTATAGGCCCAGAATGCCTTCCAACCATGGAAACACACCAGCAAACAGCTGCAATAAAAATTATTTGTCTGGACAACCAGGGAACTGTCTCCTAAGGCTATGATGTTAAATTTGGATCCATCAGTAGACAACTTTGCATAAGAAAACAAAATTGGGTACAGTTTTTCAGATGCAGAGTAGAACAGGCTTTATGCAGGATGATTTTTCTAGTCTTAGGAACAAAAGTCCTTTTGTGGACTTGGGTTCTTGTTATTTAGTTATCTGGTCCCATATATAAGGTAATATGTCTGACATTCCTTTACCCCTTTCAGTGCCTCATAAAGGGTCCACGGGCAGATCAGACATGAAAGATTACCTTGCATTTGCTCAGCCAAGACCACCAGACTGGGTGGTGCAGACAGGCAGACATCTGGGTCTTCACCTTCTGAAAGGATGCAGTAGACTTTTAATACTTGTCAGCCCATATACTGGGGCTCACATTTTTGTTGTACTATTTTGTACTTTGAAGTTATTTTGTGGACCCAAATGAAAAGGAAAGTAAATGAAACCCGTGTAGTCCCAATTCTCTGTGCTGGAAAAGGGCAGTGTTCAGCAATCCAATTGAGCAGGTAAAGCTGGGAGAGGATCCATAGTCCTGCCAGATCATAGTTGAAGCTCCTTCTTTGATTTTTTTTACACTCGATGGACTGAGTTGAAGCTGAAAAGTAGTCTGTGACACAGGCCAATCTTAGAGGTATTGACTAACAACCATGGTTTGGGTTTAACAAATGTTTAGATGACATTCAAGGGTTTTGACAATTAATCCTCACAGGCTAAGATTTGGAATAAGACGCTTCATGGGCACAAACCTCACGTTGTCACACCGGTTAACTGCTCTTGCCACAGGGCAGCCAGTGGAGGGTGGCTTTTTTGAACTCCCAGAGTATCTTAGTTCCCTCATGGCCTACACTGTTTCAGCACTTGCTCTTGAAAGTCTTGTAGGAGACTGCAGGACTCCATGGAGAACCAAAATGAATAGGGGAATGAGTGAAATAGGGAATGAGGAGTGAAAATACGAGCTAAGATATAGTCCGACTGTATTTTTGACCAAGAGTGAAGGAGCTTGTTACAGTCCATCATGACAGAAATTCTTCTTTGGGTCCCAGCTGCCACTTTTTTATTTCTTTTCCCTGTTTCTCTCTCTTCAAATTTCTTTTTTTCTCATTTTTTCTCCCCTTAACAGTATATCTACCTCCACTGCTGTGACTGAAGCTTTTATCTGTACTCAGAATACCTTGAATATGTGAACTTGCAGTAGCTCAAAGTAAAAAGCAAGCTAAGGAGATGGGTAAATATTTGGAAAGCTACACAGCTGCTAATAGCTGGGCTAGTTACTTTAAGGCCATCTAGGTCTCCTTGCACTCATATCCTGCACTGTCACTATAACTGCAGCAGTATCTCTTAGTAATTGGTATCCATGTTAGGATTTTGGTTAGTTTTCTATCAGCATTTCCAAAGGCTTTATAATGAATTGGTATACCCTGTTGGAGAAAGCCCCATAGAATGGAAAGTTCTGGTGTTTTCTGTGAACCACTGGTCTGTAGGCACAAGAAGGTCAAATGAGTAAGAGAATTTCAATCATGTGTATGTGCGTATATTTATACACACACATATATATATATGTGTATGTGCATATACATATAATAATTATAGAATGGTTTGGGTTGAAAGGGACCTTAATGATCACCCAGTTCCAACCCCCCTGCCATGGGCAGGAACACCTTCCACTAGATCAGGTTGCTCAGTATATAACATATATATATTTTATATCTATATATATGTACACACACACACATGTATGATCATACATATATTTGGTTATATCGAAGG
>NW_008660868.1:91449-177533 GCF_000695815.1 Acanthisitta chloris | reverse complement strand
TTCCCTCCAGATAACCTGGCCTCCACACAAACAAAAGCCCATGTGTGAGGCAAACAGGAGCCAGACATGGCTCAAAGCGGCAATCAAGAAACAGCCATTGTATCTTTTTTTCTTCAAATCAAATTTTAGAAGACTGTTCATAATCAGTTTATTCACATAAGTGTCTGTTTCCTCACTCAGTTTCCAGTCATCTGTGGTACAATTAAATGCATGAAATAAGAGTGTTTTCCCTGGACAATGCTAAATTACTGTCTTCTGGAAAGGAAAGTTGTTTTGAAGAAATTTGCAATAAAGGCAAGGCTGTTGATCTGCATAGGCAGAAAGACATATCATGCCAAGTTTTATTTATGTATGGTTTTGTTTTTTCACTGTTTTGTCAAGTACCCTGCAGCACAGTTCAGTGATAGCGGGTAGTGTTTGAATGAGTGGGTAAAGGATGTCAAACCGAGTACAAGAATGAAAGCATTGGCCTTGACTATGGAAGGTCTGGTTGATTTAAAAGCTAATTCAATGATACAAGCCTTCACTCAGCTGGTTTGCTCAAAGTATGCAAGCAGAGTTTTATCTCCTCTTCTTTTTTTCCTCCCTGTCTTTTGAATGTGTGTTGCAGGCCTCAGGCATCTGTTCACAGACTTTCTCTTTCTTACCATGGAGGAAAAACCTTCTCACCTGTCTGAAAGATGGAGTTAGTATACCACACCAATCTAATTAGTTGTGAAAGAGTTTTCTTGCTTCCCTTTGGTTCTGGCCATGCCTTTTCTTGTGTTACTCATGCCTCCTAAACCTCCCTCAGCTACATCACCTCAGGACACTCACAGCTTGGTATAGCAAGTTGTGAGAGGCTCAGCATTTGCCTCTGATCAGTGCTGGTCTTCTGTGAGCCATCTGCTGTGCTGTGGGGAGGATGGGGTGGGCATGAGGCAGGGATGGGAACTCTGGCTACTTGGGGATGAAGCCAATCAGCTCCTCCTTGACCTTGTTTCCAGCCCAGTGGCCTGCAGAATGACAGTCTGGAGGTCACTTGGTGGTCTAGATCTCCAGCTGGGCTCGACATGACACCTAGTCAGGAGTTGGGGTTGTCTCATCCTGTTATAATTGTATCAGTCTTCTGGCTTGTCTGGACAAGGAGGAGTTCTGTAACATTTGCATGCATATTCCAATACCATATGGACTTGTCTTGTATGGACTTGCCTTGTCAAAACTCAAGTGACTTAGTCTTATAAGAAAAATGGAAAAGAATAAATTCTTCAGATCCTGCAGGATAAAAATGGCCTTCTTGAATCAAGCTTCATGTGATGGTAGTGTAATTATGGATTATTTAACAAGATCCAGTCTTCTACTCACAGCACTAAAATTGCCAAGGTGCCTGGCACTAGTAAATTAGATAACAAACAGGGTGATTTGTCATTATTACAGATCATTAGTTCTTTTCATGTTTAAACTTGCGCTTTCCAAAGACAGAGTTCTTTTGGGTGTCTGGAAGATACGATATGCTTCAGTCACGACCCAACCGGTATGTTAATCATTGCACTGGATTGTTCCTGCTCTCTCCCAGAAAAGGGCATTAAAAGCTTGATAAAGTATGGGCAAAGAAAGCAAGCCACCTCCCTTTGCCAATAGGGAGATTATAAGGTCAGAAGCTTTACCAGCAGCCAAAATGTGAAAGGTACAGTTCTTTCACCTGTTCCTGTGACCGACACGTCCTCTGTTCCCCAGCTCTTTAAGAAAAGAGATCACTTAATGGGAAATATGTGAAACTCCCAGAGGCCTGACAGAACTGTCTGAACTGGACCACTTGGAAGAGATGGCATCCTAAAATCCTTTTCCTTGCAGGTAGGAAAGTGTTACTGTGCTGCCCTCTAATGCTCACAGCTTTGCATTCACTCATGGATGGAGAAGTTTGAGGTTAGTGTTGCTTAATAAGCAAACCACTGCTTTTTTGTCTGCTCTCATCACGTAAAATTGGAAAAACAAGGCTTTATGCTAAATTCAGAGTCGCTTTTCCTATGCATACACACTTGTTATTATGCAGTGAAAGCATGAATTACTGAGCGCTTTGGGGCTGTAATCCAATTTGTGGATATTTCATTTAAAGTGTGCCATGAGTGAATTGTCCCACAGTGATGTATTGATAGGCCCTAGGCTGATACTGTCACTGAGAGGTAAAATGAGGCTACTCAGCACAACTGGAAAAAATAGTGAACTATTCTTGTACAAAATTGTGATAGACATGTTAGGTTCCTGCGTCTTTAAATTTTAGGGCATGTAGAAATGATGCTCCCTGGTCTATTATATCCTGCAGAACCATTTCACAGGATGAGTTAATCTTTTCTAGGAGTTTCCCTACCCTGAGTTTATTATTGTTCTCCTCTGCATCACCTAAAACCCTGTCAAAACTTAGACCCACTATCCTAATCCAAGATTGTCCACCTGAGCTTGGTGCTTTCATACATCCTGCTTTGCACTTAAATAGATGCCAACAGATCCTCCTCTTCTTCTTCCTTGAAAAGAAGTGCAGAAAAGGAGGAGGTGGACGTGGTCAGGAGCTCCAGTCTAAGGCTCAGCAGCATTCAGCCCCCTTCTAGCTTCAAAATTTGACCTTGAAGCCTGAGACCTATGGCAGCAGGCACATGATTATTACCAGGATGGAGGCAGGAGGAGGAAGAGTAGGGAGGGTAGAGATGCAAGCAGGGAAACATCTCCACAAAAACCCAGTGAGGGTCAGGGTCCAAACTAGTTTATCAAGGTGCATAAATATTAATGGTATCATTTAAAACTGCATTCTGCTCCAGCTGCAGAGTTTCACTGTAAGAGGTGTCTCTGATAGGGCATGATGTCTCCAAGCATCTTTTATTAATAATTAAAACATTATATCTTGAATTACCATCAGGTTCATGGAAGATAATGCTGTGTTGGCAGCGTCAGGGAGGGGAGATCCTAGTGTATAATGCTGAGGTGAAGGGGTTAGGTATGCAGCCTTCTGTCTTTCTCTTCATTACTTACATTTCTGTGCTTCCTAAAAGCTGTGAGATTGTGTCCTTCTTGTGCGATGCTCCTGTTCCACGCCTCTTTTCCCCATCTGCAAAATGACAGTGCTTTCATTTGTCAAGATCTCTGAGGCCTATCAATGAAAAGCATCATGGATGAGCTGGCCTGAAACAGGACTTGTATGCCTGAGAGTTTGTTTGTTAGAATATACCAGTGGAGTTGTTAAATGCTAGCACCAACAAATTTTGCCTTGACTGTGGCCTTAGACTGCCACAGGCAAGCTCCATGCATGCACATAGTAAGAGGTGGTTCTGGAAAAAGAAAATGCATGTTAAGGAAAGAAAATGCATATTTAGGAATTCCTTTCTGCCAAGGAGGAACAGGAGATAAATGCAGTGATTCAGCAGCATTTCATCAAGGAGTGCTTAAGGGCAGTAACAAGACTCAAGTGTTGATGGTGGAGGAGTGTTAGTGCCATGGACTGGCCAAAAGGTGGAAGAGTAAAATGTCAGCTCATTGAATGGCTTGTAGCACACAGGAATGTGTATGTGACCAGCAACAACCCTCCTTCAGGTATCTCAGCCATAAGGAATTAGAGCAGAGTAGTAATTAAGGGAGAATCATCAAGGTTGAAGGAGACCTCTAAGATCATCAAGTCCAACCATTAACCTGACACTGCTGTAACCCCTAAACCGCAAACAATATCCTCCAACATCAGATCCAGATGCCTCTTAAACAGTTCCAGGGATGATGACTCCACCACCTCCCTGAGCAGGTTATTCCACTGCCTGATCACTCTGAGAGTGAAAAAATATTTCCTAAAATCTAATCTGAATCTCAAGAAGATGCAATGAATTCAGACACTAAATATTTCAATTGTAAGTCTGAGGTTTTTTTCTTCCTTTGGAGATTAATTTCCAACTGACAATAGGCATAAAAGCGTGTCTGTGGCAGGTCTGTGGCTGCTAGTGCAGGGAATGAAGTAGAAATGGCACAGACAGGACTGAGCCCACACAATGTAAAAGAGACCCTGGAACAAAGATGTCTAAGGAAATGATGATCCAAGTATTATGGTTAACATGGTATAATCTCTACAGTATCAAGATTATGTGCTTAGCCCTGGATGTGGTGAAGCCTGAGCAACGAGGTCTCCACTGAAGTGTGGCATTAGAGTGCATCCACACTTGGAGTAACTTTTGACTTTTCTCTGGCCACTTGTCATGTCCGTGGACTGCTCTCTGCTCTGTCTTTAATTCAAAATGAGCAGAGCAACTGAACTTGTGAGGACCTGCAGCTCAGCCCATACTTAGAGTGTTTATATCAGTGCAAGCAGGCCTTGCATCTACTTTTGTTTGAAATTCCTTGTGTCAGAAATCTCTTTTTGTGTCTGGAATGGTGTAAAAGGATTTCAGAACTGAGCTCACATCATTTGTAAAACATTGTCTCCCACATTTTTAATCACTATACAGATTTGCTTCACTTGGTGGGTGTGTGTATGTGTGTGTGTGGGTGTGTGTAATCACTGATGAGAGTTGAAGTTGCCAACGCAGCTCTTAGTGAACTACCCCACTTTTCCAGACATGCAAAGCTACTTGTTCTCATCTGCTCTAGCCCTAAAATTACTTTAATTCTAAAAGGAACCTGGATACCAGATTTATTAGGTAACAAATCTGAAAGAAGTAAAAGAAATCCCTAAGAAGCAGATGCCGTTGAGATTGTTTAGAAAAAGGTTTGTTTAGAGCAGGCAGCACAACATGGCACTCACACAAATGGAGATGAACCTCTTTCTTTCCTTTTTGGTAACTATTTTAACACCCATTACCTTCTTCATTTCCCTTTTGTGCTCCTTTTGTGATTGTTTTCTAATTCTATTTTCTCTGGATAGCCGGTTCACAGGAGGCTCTTAATCTTTTGGCTAGGTGTTGTAATTCTGTAAAAACAAATTAGACAGCTAAGCTGAGGGACAAGAGAATTAAGAGACATGTCTGAGGTCACACAATAGGTTAATGGCTAATCACGGTTTGATTCCAGGAACTTCTAGTTATTAGACTTTTTCTGCAATCGACTGTGTTGTCTCCTGCAACTCTGGAGTGCTATAATATCACTTAAAAATTGATGCAAACATTGCATAGGTGAAAATTAAAAATGTCATCAAGAGAAAAAAATTGAGTTATTTGGAATCACTAACAAGCATCCAACACCAGTTGCTTCTTAAGCAAACAGACTGGACTCTGATGAGATATATTTGATACCCTCAGAACAATTAATCAACTGTCAGAAGTGGCAAGTGTCAGTAATAATATCTTACTTGTAGATCACTGAATATGCAGTGAAGACTGTGCTTGTAATAAAATATTTCTCCCTTTTCTTTCCTTGGTGGAACATGTGGGCACTTACTGCTCTGCTGGGAGTGTTATGTGGGAAAAATTCTGGAAGAGGGCAGAGTACTGCTCTCCTTTACCTGTCTCCTTCCAATTAAACCTCCATGGATTTATGTCTTAATAAAACAGCAGTTATACTTTCTTTTTTTCAATTCATCTTTGCTGTTAAAAACCACTACTCAAAACATAATAGCTACTGTCTGCAATTGCTTAAATTGGGCATAAACATTTATTGCCTCCTTAGCTAACAAATGCAACCTTGCTATTCACAGGAATGAGGAAAATTTCACTCAAGGTCAAGTAACCTGATGTTTTCAGGCAGCCTCATTACCCATATTAGCACTGTAGAAGATAAGGGAGAACATCTGGTAGTGCCATAAAAATGATAGGAATGTTTATATATTTGCTTTAGCTCTTTGTGCCAACACTGAACCTGTGCTCCCATTTTGGGTCAGTCCTGAACAACTGCTAGAGTCTCAGTATTTAAGATTAAGCTCAAAAGATTTCTTGGTCTCTGCAATTCCCTATGTCCCAAACAAAGCCATGGGGATACTGAAATTGTCATCTCTTGCTGCTTGGCAGCACTATCAGATTTCAGGCAGAGATGACTTAGTCAATCTGATATGTATTTTGTCTCATGCATCTGACGCTTGCAAAGTGTTATTGGTGTTGGGGTTTAACTCCAGCCAGCCATCAAGCCCATGCAGCCACTCCCTCACTCCTCCACGAGTAAGATGAGGGAGAGAATGAGAAGGGTAAAAGCTAGAAAACTCGTGGGTTGAGATAAAGACAGTTTAATAGGGAAAACAAAAGCCATGCACACAAGCCAAGTAAAACAATGAATTAATTCACTGGGCAGGCAGTTGTTCAGCTATTACCAGGAGAGCAGGGCTTCATCACACGTAAGGGTTAGTTGGGAAGACAAACTTCATCACCCCAAATGTGCCCCTCTTCCTCCTTCTTCCCTCCACTGTATATATTGAGCATGATGCCATATGGTATGGAATATCTCTTTGGTCAGTTTGGGTCACCTGTCCCGGCTGTGTCTCCTTCCAACCTTCCATGCACCCCTAACTTCCTTGCCAGCTTGGCAGTACAGAAAGCAGTAAAGGCCTTGGGTCAGTGTAAGCTCTGCTCAGCAATAACAAAAACATCTCTGTATTATCAACCCTGTGTTCAGCGCAAATCCAAAACACAGCCCCATGCTTACCACTGTGAGGAAAATTAACTCTACTCGAGCCCAAACCTGCACAATTCACCAGAATGAAAATGAGTTACAAGACTGGAAGAAGAGAGGATGACTTTGCAGCATGACAATTTCTGTGCTCCTCTCCTGCTGGCCTCTAATGAGGTCTGCCTTGATGGCTTTGCAGTCTGCCTTTCAGATTCTTTGGAGGGTGTGGAAAGGCAGCGGCATCTCACCAGTTCCTGTAGGATGAACCCTCCTTAGCTCACTTGAGGTGCATAAGTGGAATTTACAGAATTCCTCAGGGTTTTTTTGCCTTACTCCCATCCTCATAAGAGCAGCTCTGGGTCTATTTTGCACCAGTAGTTTATGAACACACACTGACAGATGAAAGACGTTGCTTTTTGGCTTTGCCTTCCTCCTGAAGTCTGACACATCTGAGGTGTGGAAGGAGGGAAGTGCAAGATCTGTCTCTACAACTCCTCGTCATATGGAAATGCTGCTGTTTAGAGTTTCTTAGTACGGAACTTAGAAGGGCTTTGCCTCCCTTAGAGGCCGGGAAGCACTGCAGAAGAGTGGTGCTGGGCTGAAAAGCTGCCTGAATTACATGTACAACATGGCCCATCTACACAGGATGTCTGCTTTGTATTCCATTAGCATTCCTGACTATTTCAGTACAGTGCAAATGTCTCTATTCAGGAACTCCTGCTGCAGGTGCTATGATCATCAAAAGCTGGACCTTTTGTGATCATAAGAACCCAGAAACCCACTCACTCCCAGAAAGTCCAGAAATAAGGCAATGAAAACAGAAAGATGACTACCAGAGGATTGCTATGGTATATGCTGTATTGGTCTGGACACCTGATATAGAAGGTAGACAAGAAAATAGGGGAAAGTCTGATGGGGAAGCGTCAGACACGAAATTGGTCCACTCCCACCCATTCCTTCCCAACTTGCATGTTTTCAGGTAAAGTGTAGAAGGGACAGCAAGGTTGTCCTCTGCTGAAAATATTTCAGCCTCAATCACTATAACTGCTGTGACCAAGGATAATAAACACAAGCTCTGCAACTTCTGGTGCCTGGTTGGAAACTGCTGAAGACAAGAGTGTAGGAACTGCACCCAGTGATTAACAGCGGGCAATTCTGCCTTTTCCAAGGTTGCCCTAGAGAAATTCCATGCAGAGATGTGAAACCAAGACAATCTAAACTCACCATTTCACTCCATATGTTGTATTGCCTTAGCACACTTCCTTGCCTGTATTTTAAAGTGCTTCAATTCAGAGTAATTTAAAACCTCATCAGTACTCACTAGAGGGTTGGGGTTTAGAACCTCAGTCAATTAAGTCCATGTGGATGAGTAATAGGAGTAAAACTCACAGGTTTTGGTGCAGAAAAAGAAAGGAGGAAGAAAAAAAGATTCTCTAGCCTAGCTATTCAAAAGCAATTATATTTTTAGTTACATGGAGAGACATTTTCAGACTTCTAATTGCTCCAAATCTATCTGCTAAGGAGTCATTACATTCCATTTTAACCCCTCTCTGACACAAGGAACTAATGCTGTAATTGAACTGTGTCACTAGTGATCTCGGTTCAAAATTATTAGTGGAGTTGTTCTTTTTCATATTTGCTCTAACATTCCTGGTCATTGCTTACAGGCATGGGGCCAGATTTGCTGACAGCATATGTGGGTACAACACAACTGAGATTGGTGCTGTTGTGTCCAATTAGGCTGGCCCCATGTGCTATGAGCCTTTATTAACCAATATATTGCCATTACAGACTGTGATCTATTCCCCCAACCACATCCTCTTAAACCCACGACAATGCAGTAGAATAAAACTCTGTGAGGTCATGCTTTTGAATTCTTCCCATTTTTTTTAATATCAGAACCCCATATTTGGGCAATTCCATATTCATACATGTGATTCTGATTTCACAAATAGACAATAAAGGAACAATATTTTTAAAAAACTTGGGTTGCAGTGTGCTCTCTGATAACTTGTTTATATCCACGTGTGTATGTAAAGTCCCCTGGATTCATCTCCTTTCTCTCCACATGACTTATTTGAAAAATTAATGAAACCGAGTCACAATATCATGGTAAACATGTTAATGGGGTTCCATGCAATTTATGTATTAAATTATAGGTTGCATATGCTTTATGTGTTAAAGTACAGGTTTTGTTCTACTTGTGAAAAGGAAACATTAAATGTCAGGGATATTGCTAAATGCAGACCTAGAAAGTGATATTTAACCATAAACAGTATGATAGTTATTGGCACCTGATAATGTGAGTCCTATAACAATCCATTAAGATTCTACCCACATTTCTAGTTTTAAACTCTGCCATAAAAATATGCTCTGTACTATAATTTGGAACACAGATTTTAGCACAGCAGTGATTTTTTGTTTGTTTTGGTTTTAATTCCAAAAGATCATTCAGCCATTTCATAGCTGAGAAAGACAAAGAGTAAGCTAGAAGCTTCCAAGCCCTAGTTAGGATCTTACACAACTCCTCAGAGCTCAAGTTTAATGCTTGCAAATGCAATAACTCAATCTCATTCCCATGGCATTAGACAGTTTAGAGCCCAGCATTTAGTCAGCAAGTACTGGAGGAATTTGCTGGTGCCAGTGTCTATCAAACCAGTTGATTCATAACCTGCCTTACTACTCTGAGCATGTGTTGACCAGGCAGATGTCATTATTTATGACCTAACTCTGCCTGTGCTCCCCATGATGGAGCTTACACCATTTGGCTGTGTTAACACATACTGCAAAATTCTTGTCATATAATTTACTGTTTGAGAACAAATGTGTAAATTATCTTTGCTGGTTCACATCTGATTAGCTCAGAGAACGGGAGAAGGTGGTTTGTGGCCATCTATATGTGATTATGTAGATAGCACCTGAGGAGAAACTGCTTTCTGGGCCAAACCGTGGCCCATGACCTGTTAGAGGGGTTACACTGAGATAAGCAGCCTCATTTCCATTTATACCTGCCTCATATTGAAACCAGACTCCCTAGGGACAGAAAACTGAGCTTGTATCTGGGCCAAGATCCTGGATAACTAGGTCACCACAGTGACTGTGCCACCTGCAGTCAGCTTAGATCCCAAGGGAAGAGCAAATGCCATGAGGTGGCAGATGCAGTGTCACACATGCTTCCAATATTGCTGTCAAAGGAAACAGTCCTGCACTCCTTTGACTCAGGCAGCTGGTGGCTGAACAGCCCTTTTGTCTCTGAGGAGATAGCATCAGTGCTAGTGGAGGTACACAATTGTACGAAGTGGAGAAAAGATCCTGGGTAAAACCAAGCCAGAGGCAGGGAAAAGAAAGAGGAAAAAAAGTAATAGCTAGATTTAACCTGCTTGGGTTCCCAATCTTATTCCCTTCCAGCTACATCAACACTTATGGCCCCATCCACCAGCAAGATCTGGTGCCAGCCCAGTGGGGGACTGGAGGAGAGTGCAGAGTAGCCTGCTGTAATAGCCCTGCTGGCTGATGGCAATTTAATATGTACAAGGAACTACGGCTCGAAAATTCAGGTGCAATGGTTTAGTGATGAGCAGCATCACTCCCTAATCTGCTGTGTCTGTTTGAGAACTCAGAGTTTGACTCAGGCTGTGACCAATACGTAACAACATTAGATGTGATTGACTTCCCAAGTGTTTGGACTGGTTCAACATGCTTCTTTGAAGCTTAATAAGAGGTTTTGTGTCCTTATTACACAATTTTATTTAAATGTACATTAGTTTTATTATTATATTACTACCAAATCAATACTATGATCTTTTTTTCAGCATTTACTTAGCATAATAAAACCTGAAAAATTAACTAAAAAGGCAAAATGAAAAAAAATCCCAAGCACAAATGGAATTAAAAGTCTGTAAAGACTCCGTACTCCTAGCTCTTTTCATTTTATGTAGATGTTACCCTGAGATCTTCTAAAGCACTCGGCACCTCTTTAGGTTAGGTCTCCAAGCTCAGCAAGCACCCACATAAACACCCCTGGCCTTTTCATGGCAACTGGAGGACAGTTGTGGAACATTCCTACCAGTGCTACTCTACATCAGGTCACAGACCTACTTTCCACCCACTTCATTCACCCCAAAGATAGCTTCGCTTCAGCCATACTGAATGCATCCAGATCATATAGGAGGCAAGACACTTGTATAAACGCCGATTATTCTTATTAGCTGTTGGAAAATAATCATTATCATTATGTTGCCAAAATTAGGTTCCACATTAATGTCTTCCTGTGGTGCCCTTTATATTACACCACAGAGGTTTAATCTGCAGCTAGTTTTTCTTGGTTCTGTGGGATTATTTTATCGCTTTAATGTTCCTCTAATAGACAGTATTTTTGGCATGTGAAATGATGAGTGTGTATTGTAAACCAATTAAGCTTTATTTAAAAAAAGAAACTGTGATAGGCTATAGAAAAATATCATGAAGCACTGAGAAATGCTTGAATTTCTTGATAGTTCCTGCCATTAGAAACTGTGCTGTTTAGCCAGTCTGCTAAACCATAATAACAGTTTTATTTTTAGATTGTATTACTCCTGTGCTAACATTTTTCATGGTCTGTAGAACTAATTACCATCTCATACCCTATTGTACATACCTTCAACTTAAATCAAAAGTTTGATTTATTCTGTGATTCTTTCTAAAAAAACAGGAGACAAAGATATGCATGCCCTCGAACTAATATTATTCTGTGGAAAATTTCATTTTACCTACCATCATATTTTAAAGAGTTAATTTCCATTTTGACTGTGTTTTATTAATAGGCCACTGGAAGCTTATAAACACTTCAAGGCTTTTAAGATTGTGTTTTTGCAAAAATGATTAATTATGCAGTGTTATGGATTATGATGCCCTCTTTTCCATGGTTTCCGGACTTCTTGCTTGTTGTCATGTAGTTCCAACAGTCTGATGAACACAAGAGTATTTTTCCCCCCGTTTGTTCTAGAGGAAAGTGTGATTCATTATAAAGGACACATTGCAGATTGAAAAAATGCCACTCACACAGTGAGGTTGTCCTGTGGTGTATATCATATATAACTGCTCTACACATTTTGAAAGACTAGTTTAGTACTTGTGCAAGACCCCAGACTATCAGCTGCAGAGACTGACAAGCTTAAAACCAGCAGGGACAGTGGAAATCATCAAGACTGATTTCCCACACAATACACACCATATATGTTCCCTCACTAATTCTTCCAAAGGAGAAAATTCTTCTTCCTGCAGCATAAGAGATATTTTATGTCTGAGACAGTAAAGGGACAATGTCACCTTCTCCTATGTTGCCTCATTTTTTTTGCTGAAACAATGTCTGAATAGTTTCTTTACAAAAGTAATTCTTAGATTCTTTATGGACTGTGTGAACTGGAGCTGAGTAAATCTTGAAACAGGGATGTCTGCTGGAGAGCATCAATTTCAGTTCTTAATTAATATACACAGTGTGACCCAGCCCTCCTAGCACAGGCATATCTCTTCTACTGTCTTCCTGAGAATATCACAGTGAGTGGATTTATTCCCAGGAATATCAGCGATTTTCTCAGTATGCAGACACTATGCAGAGAAATTACACTTTTGACTTAATTGCAAATTCCCACATCAGAAACCTGATCTAACAGGCCTGTTTTACTCTGCTTGGAGCACATCCCTGCATTACAACAAAACAGTTTTACAAATGCAGGCAGGAGACATAATATGCCAGGAATTGTGCATCGATGTCGCCTGTCTGCAGGATGGTGTGATGGCCAAGTGTATTCAGGAGCCCTGGGGCTGCTTCACCAATGAGGCACCAACAGAAAGATGTGCTGATCATGAAGAATCACATTTTGACCTGGCCTGCCCATCCATGCATGTAAAGAAGCATGGTGGGGAGGTAGAGAAATCTCTTGCTCCCCAAGGGATTTTTCTTGTTACAGGAGACAGCAATCTATGTCTTGTGCAGTAAACAGGCAGAGAGGGGTGCCCATTCCTCTTGTCCCTGATATAGCACCAAACTCAACTGAGCTTGCATGGACAAGAAAATACAAGAGCCTAGAGGGTAAAAATGACCTATCCCCTCTCTAGTCTAGGCCTGGGGGTGGAGGGGGTTGCAGTGACCTATAGTCTGGCATGCACTTTTCACGCGGAGCTGGACAGCCACGCGAAGACTTTCCTCCAGGGACACTGGGAGATGCAATTCTTATCTGCCTTGAATAGTTAGCATGGAAACAAACCATATCCTTTATTTCATGGCTAAAATGCAGCAGCTATGTCTGCCATCACTCCTCTGTTAGAATCTGACATAGCAATTAATAGTCATGCTTTGGCTTTTCTTTGTGCTTTCCACCCTTATTTTTCAAGTAGTTTGCACACGTTGATGAACTTGGCCTTGCATGAAATTCAGGGAGCAGTATCAACCCCACGTTGCAGACAGGAGAGGCAAAGCATGCTGACCAAGAGAACGCAGACATGCGGCACCTTTTACATACACCTAAGCTGACAGAAGGAGCTGCTGCATCTCACCCAGTGCCGTGGTGAATTACTGCTCTCCCAACAGAATCTACTCCTCCTCCAGATTCTCTCAGCTGCTCATGACAAAGTTCCTCAACCCATTTCAGCCCAAACAAGTGGGCCTTGCTTAAGAGGGAGAGGAGTAAATCTCTGCTAACCCAGCTGGATTCCCAGAAGCAGCTCAGGCTGGATTGCCTCTGGTGAGGATGGGGAGCTAGGAGGCAGGGTCGGGCTGGTGACCACTTCAGCTGGCACTGCTGCTGCAGCTGGAGAAAGAATGTGTGCTCACACAGTGACTTGCCCAGGGTCAGGCTGTGGTGTAAAAAGACTTGCAGTTGCTTTAGTTAATAAACAGAAGATAAGCACGGGGAAGGCAGGAAAAAGTTCATAGCAGAAATGCTACGCTGCAGTAAAAGGAGAAGATACAAGGAAAGCAAAGAGGAATAACAGTTTCCTTTATTAGAAAAAAAAGTCCCTTCTTCAATATTAGAAGAAAGCACATTTTCTGTGATTCTTCGCTTTTTGCAACAAAGTCTTAGTACAAACAACTCCCAGTTTTATAAGGCAGCAACCAAACAATCCTTCTCCAAAACTGTCAGACAGTGATAATTAAAGCTGCTTTTGAAGAGACTGGATTTGAACCACTGCTTGACAGGGAGAGAGCATTATGCAGTACCCTGCACTCCCTCTGCATCATACAGCCTTTCCATTGCAATGAACTCACTAAAAATGAAAGTTAAATCACACCAGACAAACACATAATGAGCTTGTGCTGCAATGTTTAATAAGTTAATCAAGTATGTTAATGATACATATTTACAAGAAAGGACTTTGACTCGAAATCAAGTCAGGAAACAACAAAGGCTAGTAGTAAGAACAGCTTTGCATCGACAAAGTCCAGATGAATATGAGATAATTTGGGCATCAAAAAGAGAACAGGGAAGCTGGTAATAGATGGAGCAATGAAGAAGAGCTGAGTTTCACAGCATATCCAATTACAAAAATCATTACTGATGGGAATAGCAAAACAACTTGTCTATACAGGATATGAGTAGAACTCAGTGGATTAAATTGTCTAAATCTGTACCACATTTCATATTTATTTTTAAAACTGGCTTGATATGTGGAATTTGAATCTGAATCCCAAAGTCTTGGAACATCTGGAACATCTCAGGTTTTTGGTGGGCTCATTAGAAATTGAGGGAGTTGTGACTTTAGGATTTCAAACTTTATTTCCCCTCTACAACATAAAGCAAGTTTGGAGTGGCTTGGAGTGAGGTTTCTGTTTCTCTGGTCAATTCTCATGTCTTCAAATATAAAATGACTGAAGTGGAATCATCCCATTGTAAAAGCTCACATTTTAGATAAGGTGGTGGGCTGACTCTGGCTGGATGCCCAGTGTGCACTGAAGCTGCTCTATCACTCCTGTCCTCAGCTGGGTAGGGGAGAGAAAACATAATGAAAGGCTCATGGGTCGAGATAAGGACAGAGAGAGATCACTCACCAATTACCATCACACTTGACGTGTGGAAAATTAATTGTATTTATTACCAGTCAAAGCAGAGTAGAATAATGAGAAGTAAACCCACATCTTAAGATACCTTCCCCCATCCCTCTGTTTCTTGACAGGCACAACTGTGCTTCCAAACTCTATTCCTCCTCCTCACAGTGGTGCATGGGTACAGGGAATGGGGGGCATGGTCACTTCATCACACTCTGTTGTTCCTTCCTCCTTGAGGGAGGTGGGCTCCTCACACTCTTCCCCTGCCCCAGCATAGGTTCCCTCCCATTAATTTCTCCAACATTAATTCTTTTGCTGGACCTTCATGGACTGCAGGGGGACAGCCTGCCTCACCATGGGCTTCACCATGGGCTGCAGAGGAATTTCTGCTCCAGCACCTGGAGTACCTCCATCTCCTACTTCTTCACCAACCTTAGGGTCTGCAGACTTGTTTCTCTCATCTGTTCTCACTCCTCTCTCTGGCTGAAATTACACAGAGTTATTTCCACTTCTTAACTCTGCTGTCCAAGAGGCACTACCATGGCTGCTGATGGGCTCAGCCTCAGACAGTGGTGGGTCCATCTTAGAGCCAGCTGGCATTGGACATGGGGGAAGCTTCTAGCAGCTCCTCAGAGAAGCCATCTCTGTAGAGACCTCCCACTACCAAAACCTGGCCGTGCACACCAAACACAGACAAGAAATGTCACCCTCTCTTGATGTCAAAATTGTGAGACTAATTTAGATAGTTGAAAACAAAGGAAGACCAAAGTGCATCCCAGCTGGGACTTAGCTACATGTCTTTCACTGAAGAGAATTTTATTTCTACTTTCTTTCCTTTAGGGAGGAAAATTATTGGTCCTCTCTGTGTTTAGAATTCCTAAGGCAGGGGTAAAAGAACCAGTAAGCCTCATTGCAATATTGTATAAATATGAGGGGGAAAAAAAGTCTTTTTTTTTCAGTTACATCAGTGTTCTGGGTAGATAAATGGTGAACGCAGAGGTACTGTGAGGCACACTGGCCTCCTTTGTTGCTGCCCTGCTGTGTGGCACTCCTACCCCTTCAACTATGGTTGATTAAAGGTGGCACATTCACAGGGCACCGTGTCTCTCTGTGTGAAAACTTTAGCCTGGATCAGAAAGCTATATGGGTCTGTCAATCCACAGCACCTATTTGTCTGGATTCAGTAATATATTGATGCAGAAATATTGCTTCTACTTCTGGTGCTAGCTTGAACTAAGCCTGAAGAAAACATCTTAGATGCAGTCCTGTTGTACTGTGTAATCCATTTATTTGGGTGCATTTTTTTCCTCTATCCATGTCCAAATCCTTCTTAGTCTCTCCTCTCAGCAATGTGCAATGTCTATTAATGTTTGATGTCTGTTTGGCTGACTCTGCACCCACTTTGCTCGAAGGCATGCTCCCTGGGGTCAGAAGGAACTGGCCTTAAATGTGTATTTATTAGAGAATCTGCATTCTGTTTCTTTAAAATCTTTTCCTTCCTTAAATTTACCTAGGTTTATTCTCAACAGTAACCATTCAAACTTGCAATTCAATGGTGCTCAGCCATTTTGAATTTTTTACATATATGTGTAATTTCTTGCAGAATTACACATTTTAATTTAGTTGTCTGGTTTTGTTTTGCAGCATTTGTTGTCCATAAATATCCATTGAACATCTTATGTTCAATGGACTGTTCTCAAACAACATGCTCTTGGCTATTAGAGCTTTGTGACTGGTTAACTGAATAGTAGAGGCTGTTTCTGCTCCTTCATTGGAGGGCAGAAATGTTGCAATCCAGACAGTAAGGAGCAAGAGAGCTCTTTGGATACCCAACATTATTTATGTTTGAGTCCCTAACACTCTGAAGGACTGGTTTATTTTTCAAGGTTAACACTTGTTAACAAAGTGTGAGTGCTGCCTAATGTTATATGTCTGAAATTTAACTTTACTTGTATGAGGGGCTGCACTAACAGCTACTAGCCCTCCATCAGAAGGCTAAATATTTCACTGAAGGATGAAAGACATTGTGACAGTGCTTGAACGGTTAATAATGCTTTTCGTTAGTAATCTTCGTAACCCAGATGTTATAACCACTTGGAGCTCTAAATGATGGCTCTCGTTAACTCATTATGTGTCCTGTCAGTGGCTTTCAAATGACAGCTTCATAAAGCCCCACTGAAGACCAGCAGCCAGCGGGGTAGATCATCTGATGTCTCTGAAGGGTTTTGGTTGGGCTGCTTTGATGGCCAGAATTCAGCATGCCTCAGACCCTGGCAGAGAGGGAGACTGCAAGCAACTGTCTGCATAAAGGAACAGAAGGTTTCCTAGTGCTGCTTCTCTCTGCCTTTGTTTCTTTCCTGTTCTCATCTCAAGGGCTACTTTCACTTGGTCTTTCTGACAGCTGCACTTTTGCCTCCCAGTACTTCTCTCATCAGTTGTTCTGCTTTTTAGACTAAAACACATGAACTAGGTGGCAAGGCGACGTTTCGTGGACTGCAGTGAATATCTTTTCCTCCAGTGTTAACCTCATTGCACACACTGAAGTTTTCCTGTGCTTTCCTTGGCTCTTTTTTTTTTTTTTAACTTTCTCTACACTGAAAAGCTTAGCCTCAAAGTGCATTTTTCTTTCCACTCTTGCAGCAGAAAAAAAAAAAAGCAGCTGTGCCATAGCTTTAGTTTTTTAATTTTTTCCAGTTGTTGGAGAGACTATTTCTTTCCAGTACAACAGACTGGCTGTCTATGTCTAGCTGAAAAATAATGGAAAATAATAAAGCAGTTTAACACATTGAATATTTGTGCAAGGCACGCTCTTCATCCCAAGCTTTTCTGCTCTTCATATGCTCCTGCTTAGTCCCTGTTATTGTTCACTCAGCATTTTATAATGACAGGCATATAAACATTATAGAACTGTGCAGCTGGAGCATGCCTGAATGCAAATTACCTTGCACAGGAAATGGTGTAATGCACTCAGTACCTGAAAATAAAGATCCAGATAATGAACATGGAGATAGTTCTTTGGATGTGAGTGGAATTACACTAATTTACAGCAGCTAAGGGTTTGCTTATGCATATACCTCAACAAGCAAGTGAAAAACAGCTTGTCCTGTTCATAATTGGCATCTTTCTTGGCACAGTTGCTCTCACCACCCCCTCAAAAATAGACATACATTTCCCCCCTTCCCTCAAGATCGAAATTCTGGGGCTTGGGGGATTTGACTTGGACATGATTTAGGTATAAAATTGTTTTAAGTGCACAGACGTGTCAATCCAGTACAAAGGTTAAATTTCTTCAGGGAGAGAAAGCTCTACAGTCTTATCCCTTGCCTTGAACTGATATGTCCTCCAGATAAAATGCCAGACAGTTCAGGAGGCAAGGAGCAGATTTAGAAAATTGTAATGAAGGGACGACAGGCTCTTTGGCAAGGAGCTGATGCAGTGTAGCTACCGGAGAAAGCAAGTCAATTGAGGTATGATGACAGAAATTGAGTCCTTCTCTGCAATTCCTTTCTCTCCCTGTCTTTACAAAAATGTAAAAGGGTTTATTATATCCCCTGGACAACTAATAAAAGCAGACCTAAAATTAATTAAATTTACAGTGCTCTTTCACAGCCAGTGTGAGTTTTGCACCAAAGCCTCTAAACAGTTACTGTTTTGCATATGGCAAATGGTAGTAACAAATATTATAGAGAGAATAGGTTGAGCAAAAGTTTCAGTATGGTGATTTTGCTTGTACCAAGTACATGCTTCATTTTAATTATTGCTTTGTGAAAAACTCCAGTTGCCTCACATACCATACAAGCCTTAAGGAGGCATTTGTAGTGTTTCTTGCCCTTCAGTTTTCCTCATGGAAAATGCTGATCTGTTTGCATGAAGGGCCATTGAGGTTCTGAATCAGGCAAGGAAGGAACAGAGAATACCCATACCTTATATCTTGAGTGGCTGTTTACACTTCAACAGGGGCAGACTAAATCAAAATGACACTTTCTGATACTTTTTGTTATGCAAATTATCCCACAAGAGGTAATACCAGCACACAATGAGGTCCAAAGACCCACACAGAAAGACTTGCACAGTAATTAAATGTGTGCTGAATGAAAGCCTGCTGGTAATTCATAGGGTGAAGGGCTAAATGTCTTCATTTTGCAGCATGTGGAGGAACACTGAGAAACAAGGCAGCCACTTAGAGCAAAACACAGCTTCACATAAACCTTTAAAGACATTGCACAGGAACTTGCAATGAAAGGACTATGTGATAGCAGAAGATATTGTTCTAACATCACACAAAAAAAATTCTCACACCTTTAATATCAAATGAGTGGCGATGTCTCCAAATGAAATCTTACGTACCAAATTTCCTGGAGCATTATTATCCTTGGCTCCTTGTGACAGCAATAAAAATCATGTTGCACACAAACTAACACACACTGAGTTCTGCTACGTGTTGGGAAATATGGTGTCAATCAGCATAACACACCTCCATGCATGTCCTCACTCTTATTTTCATAAGTTTTGTCAAAATCCATGAATTCATCCACAATCTAAGAGGGAGTTTGCATGTAAATAAATCAGAATTAAGTTCAGAAGCTACATGGTACTACAGACAAGCAGTATTCAAGTAATATCTACCAAAAAATGTAGCAGAAAACTAATTAGAAAAATACTCAAAATAATGCACTTGGCAACTTAATCTTCAGCGCCGTGCAAATAATATTCAGTCATAGCATACCTCAATCGGAGATGAAAACCAGCCCAAATATTCAGCTGCATCATTGCTATTTCTTCCCCAAACAGACCTGAGATAAAAGTGAGTTTGAGACAAAAAAGGAAAAGCCTATGCTATTGTGATCTTGAATGTCTGTCTAGGTTTCTTGGTAATGCGATATCAGTGGGGTGAACATGTTGGTTTTAAATTCCTTGAGTAGCTGCTGAGCAGAAAAGTGAGGAAAGTTCAGGATAACACAAAACTAATATCAGTTCTATTACTACTTTTCTACTTACTAGCTCTGTAACAGGAAGAAACTGCTACCTCAGCCTCAATGAGCTTGTATTCCATGACACATTCATAATTTCAGTTTATTTCAGAAGACACCTTTAGTTACACTACACTAGACACCAAGAACTTCAGCTGGCTTTTGGGGTGAACTGTGCATTATCAAAGAATCCTTGAATTGTTTAGATTGGAAAAAATCTTTCAGATCATAAAGTCCAACTTTTAACCCAGTGCTGCTAAGCCCACCACTAAACCATGTCCCCAAGTGCCACATCTACAAGCCTTTTAAATATCTGCAGGGGTGGTGACTCAACCACTTCCCTGGGCAACCTCTTCCAATGCTTGGCAAACTTTTTGATGAAGAAATTTTTCCTAATATTCACTTTTAACCGCCACTGATGGAACCTGAGGTTATTTCCTCTTGTCCTATTGCTTGTTACCTGTTACAGGAGACCAACACCCCCCTACCTTAATACAACCTTCTTTCAGGTAGTTGTAGAGAACAATAAGGTTTCCTCTGATACTCCCCCTGAAGTGCTTTTCCACCAGGCAGATCTCCAGACACTCTACTCCAAACCTATAACATTGCATAGAGTTGTTGTAATCAAAGCACTATAGGCTGGGGACAGAGTGGCTGGAGAGCAGCCAGGCAGAAAGGGACCTGGGAGTTTGGATAGACAGAAAGCTGAACATGAGCCAGCAGTGTGCTCAGGTGGCCAAGAAGGCCAATGGCATCCTGGCCTGGATCAGGAACAGCATGGTCAACAGGACCAGGGAGGTGATTCTGCTCCTGTACACAAGGCTGGTGAGGCCACATCTTGAGTACTGTGTGCAGTTCTGGGCCCCAAGTCCTATGAGGAGAAGCTGAGGGAGCTGGGGTTTTTTAGTCTGGAGAAGAGGAGGCTCAGGGGAGACCTGATTGTCCTCTACAACTACCTGAAAGGAGGTTGTAGTCAGGTGGGGGTTGGTCTCTTCTCCCAGGCAACTAGCAGTAGGGCAAGAGGGCACAGACTGAAACTCTGCCAGGGGAGGTTTAGGTTGGATATTAGGAAGAGATTTTTTTACGGAGACAGTAATCAGGCATTGGAATGGGCTGCCTGGGGAGGTGGTGGATTCACCATCCCTGGAGGTTTTTAAGATGAGACTGGATGTGGCATTTAGTGTCATGGTCTGATAATGACAGTAGGGTTGGACATGATGATCTTTGAGGTCTTTTCCAACCCAGTTGATTCTATGATTCTATTCTATGAAAGGGCAGGACGCAGCACTTGGCTTTGTTGAACCTCATACAACTGGCCTTGGTCCATTAAACCAGCCTGTTCAGACCCCTCTGTGGAGCACTCCTGCTCTCTAGCTGATCAACATTCCCACCCACTTTGGTGTCATCTGCGAGCTTACTGAGGGTGCACTTGATCCCCTTGTCCAGATCATTGATAAAGATATTAAACAGGACTGGCCCAAATACTGAGTACTAGGGAACACCACCGGTGACTAGCTGCTAAATGCATGTAACTCCGTTCACCACCCCTCTGTGGGCCCGGCCATCCAGACAGTTTTATATCCTGCAAAGAATGTGTCCATCCAAGCCAAGAGCAGACAATTTCTCCAGGAGAATGTTGTGCAAAATGGTGTTACAGGTTTTACTAAAGTCTAGGTATACCCTATAAACAGCCTTTGCCTCAACCACTAGGTGGTTCACCTTGTCATAGAAGGAGGTGAAGTTGGTCAAGCATAAATCCATGCTGGCTAGGCCTGATTCCCTGATTGTTCTGTACATGCTGCATGATGGTACTCAAGATGATCCGCTTTATGTCTTTTCCTTGCACTGAGATCAGACTGTAGTTCCCCGGATCATCCTTCCAGTCCTTCTTGTAGCTGCATATTATACTGTAATTTAGTGTATTGAAAAGTGCATTTGTTTCAAGTTCTATAAGGTCAGCAGAGGAAGATGTTATTAAAAAAAATTGAGGAGTGTTATGAAAAGCATGGCATGTTTCAGGATTTTCCTGCAGTCCTGAATCCATTGACATTTATGCACAAATTGGGTGTGATAAACAAGAGCAATCATATGACTAAGACCAGGGGGTGGTCACAGCGAGAGGCAGGGAAGCCCATTGCAAGATCAAAGATAATGTCCCCTCATCCTTGGGGAACTTTGAGGAATGTGAATTCAGAAATGTGAACATGGGATTTTTCTCCCGGGTGCCATCAAATTCCTGTTCTGTTTCACTTGATTGAATGGGATCTGCATCAGGGACTTCCTATACTCCTGCCTAATCAGGTGAAAACACAGTGAAAGATGTGACTAGCCATCTGTAGGGAACAATTTTTGGGCAACAGATAGGAGCACACATTTGCCTTGCTATAAGCTAATTCAGCCCAGGATTCATCACCATTCCTGTGGCCCTGCTCCAAAATTCACTGTGATGGATTATATATGCCATTATCAAAACCATCTGAGAATGTGTATCTGTGGGCCACATTTATCAGCACAAATGCAAATATCCTTTTTTACAATGGATCTCACACCTGGTCTAGGCTAGAAGTAAGGGTGATTGCTGCAACATCTTATGTTTTTAGAGGCGGTCTTAGTGGGATTGCAGAGAAGTTCAGGAATGAAAGTTTTATTGCCTTTTATTATTATTTATCAGCTGAGAAAGAAGGCATAGGCCAGTGAAAATAGATGTCCTATGAGACCAGATATGAAATGAGCCCAACTCAATCAGTCACAGAATAGTTGTTCCAGATGGTGGAAAGAAAAGGAGGAAAGGATCTTCCACTCACTATGAAAACATATAGGAGAAGAAAAGAGATGAAAGAAGCCCAATAGGTGCAAAGGATAGGCTGAAATCGAGGGAAGGTGATCTGGCTGTGACATAGGTGGGTAAGAGAAAAGGTTTTGATTGACTGGAAGATTAAGTGATGTGAAGAAGTTGTCAAGCAGCAACTTTCCACATAAAGCAGAGGTTTTGTTTTATCCTGTTCTTTGTGCTGGGGATACAGGTGACTCCTCTGTCAGCATGTGAAATAATACTGCAACACAGCACACACTATGACTCAAGAAAACTTTCAAGACATGGACCCAACAGCAAATAGCTACCTTTTTTATGATGTATTTGAAATAAATGTTGTCTTTGACATCAGCAACAACTCATGATGGCACCTGTGACCATTTTCCACAAAAGTACAGTAATCTCTTTTTGTTTGAAGTCTCTGCAGTAGGACTGGGAGATGTAGCAACTTGTAGAATCTCAGCAATGAGTTTATGAATGATGCATGAAACAAAATCTCTGCCTGATGCACAAAGGGAATATTAGACAGGGTTGTAAGACGACTGCTGGGCTAGGGCACTTGATGTGTTCATACAGTTCAGGCAAAGCCAGGAAAGTCCTCTAAGCACATTAGTTTCAAAGTATATGTGCAAAAATAAAATGAGAAAAAACAAAGACATAATGATATTAGGTTGTTTGGTGTAGTGTTTTTTTCCTCTCCTCCTTTCTCTCCCTTGCTACCATTCCCTTTCCCAAAGCAGCTGCCTTCACAGATTGGGTAAGAGTAAGGAGTGTTTTCATCACTCTTTAAATAAAATCTTTAGAACCTTATTGTAGTGAAATATGCGTATTACATTTCCAAGGGAGATCTTTCACTTAAAAACAGTGTTCTGTGACCTTTTTAATAATGAAATATCTTCCCACATTGCTCATACTAGTAGAGCGATCTAAGAAGCACTGGAAGTTATTTCTGTAGTGCAAAAAAAACCCCAACCCTATATTTCCCCCAGTCTATTCTGCTTTTTCAGATGAAAGAACAAGACGTAGTGGCAATATAGCAACCCAGTTCATATGTGCATGTATCTAAAATGCAGGGGTTATTTCTTAAATGATCACCCAACATGATGCAAAGCCTAATGAAGCTAAAAGGTCAAAAAGTGCTTTTCAACTTCAAGATATTCTTCATGAAGATTTCATTTACACTATTTTATTCATCACTCAGAGTTCTAAATTCTAAGTCACAGATACCTTATCTACAAAATATATTTTTTCTGCTATGTGTTTCAGCATAGGCAATTATTAGTTACCCAAACCTGTTAATGGTTTAACAGCCTTTACCCGAATTGCTTGTGCCAATGGAGAGATGTGTATGAGAATTAATACATTTGTCAGACCCAGCAAAGACGACAAATCAGCAGGCAGAATAAGTCACCTTCCTACTCTTATGCAAAAGCCAAATATGGAAATGTACATTCTCAATGCTGATGCACCATCAAATATTCCACATCACTGTAATCTAAAAAAAATCCTTTTTTTCCCTGCTTCTTACATCTCCACACTTTCAATCTTCAAAATTTAAGTGCTAAGACTGACTATTTTCTCTTGCATTTTGTTAAGATGCAGTGCTGCAAGAACTTGTATCTTTTGCTGGATTTACAAAACAACTACAGGGAAAAAAAAGCAAGTACGCATTTTGGAGTTCTTTTACAAGGTCTAGTAAGAAGCACCACATTGAAAAGAAAGCTAAAAACAAGTTAGGTATGTTTGCTTGTACCTTAATCTCATTTTGCTAATTGATTGGATCACTTGAAAGGAAAGCACTGACAAGACATGTGACACACATTAACAGCAAGAGAGTTGACAGATTGTATGGAACAGACAAAAAAAAACAACCATTCATGTCAATGAAAATAGGGTCAGATGGCAAATCTTTATGGTACATAATGCAGTATCTTAATTATTGCCCTTCAAGTAACCAAATTCTAGACTTATTACTTGAAGGGATTTGTAGGTCTCCCTTGATGTTTGCTACTGAGGAGTCAGACGTGCTTTGTGAAAAATACTAGAACTGAAGATTTCTACCCTTTGTTGATTATCTTCAGAAGTTCTTGTTTCTCCACACTATTATTCAGTTTTTAAATGACAGCACTGGCTGCTTGGGATATCATTTTTCCAGAAGAGTATAAGTAAAATCAAAGTATTTTAATGGGTCTATTTATGGGGACATTCTAGGACGTATTCATTACATCATCCTGGAAGATTTGGGTCCATTTATTAAGTATTAGTGTGTGGAAAGTTTTCAAGAGTTTGTTGAAAATGGTATTGTTTGAGAAGCAGAAGTTAAATTCTGGAAAGTGGTATTTAGATGCATTATTTCCAAGGTCCCATTTCTGCTGTACAGTGCAGAATATAATGAGTGTATGTAACAGTGGTCTGGTAGAGCTGTGGCTGGAAATAAATTATACCGGCAGACAAAAATGTTACATTCCTTGCTTTCATATGTCAGTGCACAATCATGTTTGAAGATTGGCCCTTCAATGGGGGCTGGGTACCTATTTGGTGTTTTGAATATTTTCCAGGGAACAGCTGCTCATTCCTTTCATTGTGGAATGCTTAACATATTTAGAGCACTGAAGTAGCACAATTTTAATTCAGAGGTGTGAGTGCAGACCAAAAGACAGGGAAAGGCAGGAAACCTTGGGGCAGATCCTATATCATCAATGTCACAGGATGCCCCTCCAAGGCTGTTGATACTTGCATGGAGAAGTATGAAAAAGCAAAGCTATGTACTACACAGTACAGAACTCCAGCACCCAAACCCAGTCCCTGGATATTCAACATATTCCTCTGGAGTGATGTTAACTGCCACCTTCAGCAACCCTGCATTTAACACATCTGACACAAGGTAGCAAACCAGCCTGCTGCTTCCAACTGGTATTGTCACTGGTCAGGAGAGAAGAAGAAAGGAGAAGGTGTATAGGAATGCCTGCTGAGATAAAGACAAAAAAGGTGAGAACAATTAACCTCTGACATACAATATAATATATTATGGTCATCACCAGCTTAATTGACTATAGAGGCTGCATCAGGAATATGCTCTAACATGTGCATAATCTTTGCAGGGTTCATTTGCAAAATGCCACATATTTGCATTGTCTGGGAGTAATTTGCATTTCTGTTCCCCAGTCATTTTCAGACAAGTGAATGCTAATAAAGCTCCCCAGGTAGCAAAGTATTAAGAAGATTTAGAATGTGAAAAACCACTTAATGTCATTAAGGGTAACCACATTAAAGTGCAGGTCATCTAATAGTCTAAGGGAGGATGCAATTCTCACCATGTCTCAGGAAAACTTTACTGATGAGACATTCCAGTGACTGGCATAGGCCAGCACATAGTATGCTGTCTTGAAGCCTGGAGACCAAAGTCCTCTTTCTAGATCCATCCATTGTTTCATTCTCTTGGGCATGTTGTTCTGCCATTTATCCTGGGGACAGGGAAAATGTCTGTACACAGACTGATTCTGCATCTCAGCACACACAAGATCTACAAAGCACCTTGCTGACAGACACAGAATACACTTTAGTGATGGGTGGTTTGGTGTGAGTACATAGGAGCTGGCAGTAAATGGGTAATATCTGATTAGGTCTATCTGCAGATTCCTCGCCCCTAAAATGGAGGTATTGGCACTTCGTTCCTTTGTCACACAACTTCAGATCATGGGAGTAAAGGCACAACAAAATTCTTGGGATCGCTTGAATTCTCCATATTAATAGAGTGACCTACCATCTGCTTCTCTGCCCACGCTTATGGGCTGTCGCTCCATACTTAAGCATCCATTCACAAGAGAGGAATGTTTGTGTGGCAGGCAGCTAGGACTCTATTGTATAGGTCTTTACAAACATTGCAGTGTGTTCTCCCAGACATTTTTAAACCTGTCTCCAAACATCAGTTTGCCTGTGTGGCTTTGTTTTGTTGGGGTTTCTTTTCCTCAAGGAAAAAAAATCTCACATCTTAGTGAGATACTAACTTAGAATTTTCCAAATGCAGAGATACACACACATAATATTGAGATATATATTTATATGCATATTTACTTACATATAAAGGTATAGTTACAGAGAGGTGGGATGAAGATCAGCTTTGGAATTAAATCCTGCTGGAACCGACTCTAGACAGAGATTTTTGGGGCAATTAAATGTTATTTTTGCTGACAAAACTGCCTTGGGAAGTTTCTCAGCACTTCCCTGACCCAGCTGGTGCCCCTCCACTGCAGTTTGCTGTCTCCTTGAGGGAGGCAATGCAATTGTTTGTAGAACACTCCGTGTCTCAGACCCTTGATACAGTCTAGGGCAAAAAGAAAAACACCAGAAAAAAGGCTTTTGTCCTTGTTTTTTGTTTGTTTGTTTGCTTTTCAACACAGATCTCCCTAATCTGGTCCACCAAATATCCCCTAAGCAGTTGTGCTGGCACATCTAAATGAGTGTGAGAGCAGGCATAAAAGGCTGAAGGGCAGTGGAGGAAGGGCAGCTCATTTTGCCACCAAGGAACACATACCTTGTAACTAATCCCAACAGCTCTCTACAACAATGAACCAGAACTTCAAGCCTTCTAAACTATTTACTATATTTGATTCATGTATTTGACTCTTTAAATATTCTAAGTGTAGGGGTGTACTTTTAAAAAAATGCTTTTTTTTTTTTTACTAAGGCATACTGACAAGGCGCTATTCATTTCTTCCAAAATAGAGTGTCAGACAGTGAAATGCAGCTTTAAGCTGAAATAATTTATTTTTTCTTTATGTAGCATCTTTCTTGTCAGTGAAACAAACAACCAGCATGTATTTCCAGTTGGTGCTCAATTCTTCCTCATATTTGAGTCAGCTCTTGTACATTATTATATGACTGCTATTGTTTCAGTTTAATGTATGCAGATAACTGGGTGTTTGTTCCTCAATGAAGCAATTTTTTCCCCTAGGATAAATAATTGTGGGCATTTTATTTATGGAAAGCTCAGTACTGAACATGCTCATGTCAGTCCAGCAAAGAATATAAGTGTGTGCTTAACCTCAGGGGTATAATTTCTGCCGCACTCATCAGGGACAATATTTACCTGCTGACTGCAAAGCATGGGTATTGCTGGATTACATCCAGCATGTTCAGAACCTCCCAAAATTGAGCTCATAGCTAATTGAAGTTACTATGTTCACTTCAGTAGGAGTTAGCTAACTGAATACCATTGGAGATCTGGTCTTCAGTCCTCTTTGGAATCCCACTAATCCTTTATTTTCAGTCATGTTTTACAGCAGTTCATACACAGCTGCAAACTATTTATGCTTCCAAAAACATCCTTTTAATAGTTTTAAATTGGTTTCCTTTCCTTTCGTGGTGTATCTGTATTTTGCCTGTTATGAAAGCACACAGGTGCCTCTGTCTGACCTTCTCTGTTCTAGTCAGTATTGGATATATTTCTGCTATGTCATAATTTATTTGTTTCTTTCTAAAGCATTCACCTTTATAATCACCATGTACACAGTAGACATCTTGCTATTCCTCTGATACTTTTTTTCTTGCCCTTCTCTGGTTCCATTTGCTTTACCCTTTTTGAAGTGCTGTGCCCAGAATTGTAAACAGTATTCAAGGTGAAGGTACACTCTCAGTTTACATTATGATACATTCTTAGTGGCATTCTTTTTCTTTCTTAAGATAGACTTGTTTATTTGATTTGAATCTTGGCTCCCATCAACAGGTGGTTTTCATCAGGGAGATTGTGATGAAGCCTTCTTTTTTTGTCTGCAGGCACACCAACTTAGAACTGAAAAGTCTATATGCAGTTTAGTATTTTGTTGTCAATTTTGTTCCCTTCAAATTCTTTGACTACCAACATTTTGTCTTGGATTTAAGTGTCTCCTTCTCAGGCCCTTCCCAACCCGAAGGTTCAAACATGAAGAAAGACTGTTACTCAACCACACTAATCATGGCTGAATTACCATTTAATTTACCCTTCCTCCACCTGTTTTCCAGTACAGTTTAGGTCATTCTCCACACACACTTGCAGCTGAGATGACAGTCCAATTGAAAATATAGGTAGGTAACTCCACTTCCCTTCCATCCCCTACACAATGCATATGGATAAGCAAGTCAAAAAACCAGAAGTCCTACATACACAAATCTCCACATTCCTAGGATGCAATTTCTTGTTGCTTCAGCAGCAAGTTCCTCTACCCAGGAGCAAGGGGCTCCATTGTCCAGAGATGCAGCACAGCTTGTGTCCCTAAGACAGTTCAGGTTTATTGTAGTAACAATGCTATTTTGCATTGTTTGCAAGTTTCGCCTTATCCTCCTTTACTTCATTACACAAACATTGATGAATATGCTGCACCCTTCCAATCAAAAGAGTTTTTTATTAATTTGTTTTGCAAGTCAACCCCTCCCTGGGCTGAAAACAAACTGCTTACTACAGCGTATGCTCCTGGCAACTTAGCAGTTTCTAATTAATTATATGACCCTACTTTCTCATCCCACAACTGCATAGCTGCCTTTATGGTCTCCCAAGGGACATTGTCGGGAAACTTGAAGCAGGTGGGAGAGCTCATGTGTCATGAAGGCTGAGAGACTTCTTACCCAAGCTCAAGCACAGATAAGTACCCTAAAATTAGCTGGGCATTTGGTGGCAGCAGCTGTATGTAGCAATGCACTGCAAGATGTAGAAACAGATGGCACAGCAGAAAACACGGGTGTTGTGTTTGCTGTCTGACTGGAGGCCTCTTTGCCTCCTTTAACATCTTTGCAGAATATTTTGGGGATAAAATGGGATTCCCTTTCTGCTGCTTCTTTAGTCAGCTTTTCTGGAACTTCCCTCCAATCAGAGTTGGTCATTTCTACTGCTTTTTTTTCTGCTTTTGAATTATTTCAATTAGACCTTCCTTCTTTCTCCTGTACTTTCATATCTTCTGCATGGCTCTCACTTGACATGGTAGCAATAAGCACAAAAATATGGTTCCTGGGGGATGTTGACATTCATGAGTGAGGCAAGTGTACATATTACCATTTACTTCAAAGCAGTCATTGGAAAAATTGTAAATATTTACACCAAAGGATGTGCATGCATGTATATTCTGGAAAAAAAAAAAAAATCCAGAACACATAGAGAAAAGTGTGGGCTTGGTTCTTGGGGGTTTTTTTCCCCAGAAGAGAACCAGCAATGAGAAACCAGTGAAGTTTTGGCGAAGTTCTGGCAAACTTTCCAATTACTTCTTTCAATATGAATGAATTTTTTTGCAGTTTAGTTTATTTTACAGCAATTCAGTTTGAAGAGATTTCCTCAGCACAAGTGCCTGAGTTCTTTCAGATACAGATAGCTCCAGACCTGGGACATCCACTGACTTTCTGCAGCAGTAGTATTACACAGCACTTCCTGGGGTGGAGGGGGAAACAAAAAGCAGAAAAATTGACTAATTAAAACTCCAAATTTAATGGCAGGTTAAGTGAGAGTAGTTAGTGTGTCTCAAGGTGTAAGGGGGTGTAGTATACACCAAGGTAAGTGCTCCATGTCCTTCATGTGGGAATAGATTGCTGTTTCAAATGTCCCAGGTTAGCTGGTCCATCCCCACAGGACATGGTGGCACAACTTGCAGGGAGACCAGTGCTATGTAGGCATTTCAGCCCAAGGCCTAGCACAAACATGCAAGAACAGAGGAAGACACCCATAACATCCAAAGAGTTGGTGGTCTTCCCTCCGCAGGACCAAGATCAGACCTCTCCTCAAGAAGCACACGAGCAGTGCTACAGCTAAATCTTCTTCTCTTGGACCTTCTGCATCTCCACTCTACTGTTCTATACCTTCCTCTGCTGGTCTTTGCACTGCCCCTTTCATACCAATCTTCACACTCTCCCTAAAATTCCCTTCATGGCATGGTTTTGTAAAGTCGGTTTGGCTCTGCTTTGTTGGTCCTTACACATCTCTCCCAATCTGGCAGCCATATTCTCCTTCCATAGAAGCTGCTTCACACCTCCTTTGTTTACCCTCTTTCCTTTGAAGTCCTCCCCTCTGTGAAGGGCAGAAGTTAACTGGGCCCACCCGTGAGGGACCCGCCCTGGTACAGGGATGCTCAGAATTAGCCTGGCAGGAAAATCAGTGGGCAACAAAGGGCAGCAGAAGAGCTTTCCCACCTCCTGTGCTGCCTATTGAATGCCAAGAAAACAATACCCAGGATGGGTGTTTTACCTGTGTGTTTGTTAGTGCTCAAATGCTTTTTTTTTTTTTTTTTATTTTTGATTGTAAGTTTTTCTTGATTGGCAATGAATTAAGTACAATTTCCTCACTTGAGACTGCTTTGCCCTGGATATGCCTGCAATTCACTCTGCCTATGGGACCTCCAGCCTACAAATGCAAGTGTATGTGGACATAGATAGGGGATGCACTCTTATGCCCCATGCCATAGCTTTCCCAAACTACTTTTACCCTATAATAGCTATGGATGTAAGCCCTGTGCACTTGCAAACTGGATGACAAACTTGTGTTCTCTCACACTCCTGACAAATGCAAGCCACAAAATCCCCAGGCATTCACCAGCCTGCTGAAAATTGTTGTGACCTTCAATATTACATGGGATAGAGTGGCTGGGGGCAGAAAGGAATTGCTGATCTGTGATTGCTTTTGAGGCAGTGAATCATTGTCATGTTATCCCAGGACAACAGGATTGCATATCTTCCAAATCACTGAAAATTTCAATTCCGCCCATGAGTGGCATTGTATGACCTGGGTTGATAAGAGCTTCTACCTGTCTTTCATCTATTGGAAATAACTCAATCCAATCATTAGATACTTTTCAGTCTTCCTTTACAGTTTCTGCAGTCTTTTCTTGTTAATTAAAATCTGTAAATGTGATTTAGTTTGCATTCCAGGATCTACAGCATGCAAACATCATGTGTGACAATGTTTGTAAACCAGCATGGACATTAGGGGCAGCAGCAGTTAGGCACTGTTTTCTTGTAGAAACAACTCTGGCAGAGTTTGGCAGAGATTATAAATGTTTTCTTTCTGTTTGATTTTGGAGAAAAATCAAGGACTTGCTTCATGGGAAGTGTTAGGGGTGACACTGTTTGCTTGTGTTTCAGCATGCATAAAACAAAAATTTACATCTTTCCCAACTTCTGCCAGAGTACACAATGAACAGAGAAGAAATATACTAAAATTTATAAGTGTAGGCATACCTTAAGGAATTGGATATCAAGGTATAAATGCTTTCTGTTCCTTAGGAAAAAATATTGTTGCAATCACAGCCTGCAGGAGCTAGTAGTTCTTCTGAAGCTTAAAAGAAATTCGCTTTTTGGCTATAAAATATGTATTATTCATTTTGCCCAGGTTAACTTTATTTTTCTTTTAAAGGAGCTTTGACACTTTAAACTGGCATTTGTGAATTTAGTGTAAATCTTTGCAATATTAACCAGGTGACAAGCTGGCTGCAGAAAATGAGAAATATGACCTGTGGAATAGCCCATTTAAACAGAAGCATGAGTTAGGATTCAGCTTACTCGCAAGCACTAAACAAGGTGCTCAGACATCTCTGCACTGCCTTTCTGCAGACACTGCTCTATTCCAGTGTCACAGTAGTTCTTGACATAAATTTCTTTCTTTTTTGCATCTCTTTCCTAAGAAATTAATTTTGAAATTAGTAGTACTAAGTAAAAATTTCCTGAGGATAATCACTTAAATACAAAATTGAATTAGGTCTGGCTATGTTCTAACCCACTTTGCTTTTGTCTTTCACATGCCTTTAAGCAAGTGAATTTTGCTAACATAAGTGCTGAAGAAAGTTTTAAAGTTCATACTAAAGACAGTGTATTTTAGGACATTTGATGTTGTTTGCACAGAAAGTGTCTGACCTTCCAAAGTCCTTTTACACATCCTTAGCACAGAGACCAGGCGATGATTCAGGAAATGTTTTGGTCACACCTTCTGATAATTGGGAATGCAGATGCAGCCATATTAGCAGGCTGCTAATATGTTCATTACAAAGTTAATTTGAGGAGTTAGCATCAGGAAGGATGAGCAGAAAAAGCAGTCAGGTTGAAAAGCCAGAGCATGTCACTGTCCCTACTGGCAAAGCGCTTGTATTATTGTTTCTGGATATTACTCTTACTTAAGGCTGCAGAAAGTGGAGCTGCTCCATCTCAGTGAAATATTGGAGTACCTGTCTGTCTTTTTGGACAAGCTACTGGAAGATAATCAGCAATTTACTGTTTTAGAGTGAGCACTGTGGATATTTTCCAATAAGGGCACTCTAGGTGTACCACCAGTATAGTCACAGGGAGGGAAAATATCATGGACCCTGATGAATTCAATTGCTGCTCTTCCTTTGTGGTAATAAAACTGTACATCTCTCACATAAAAAACATCTGGCTTTCCAATCACTATACTGGTCTCTGCCTCCCCACAGAAACACCAAGATGAAGTCACTCAGAAATTTTATGTGGGTGAGCGTGGCTGGTTTAGAGTGGTGGCTTCTGTGAAGAAACACAAGGAGAAACACATATCCATTTCTTTTTTTTCAACAGAAGCACTGCCCTGAAAAAAAATCAAGATCTTGAAGCTGAATGTTGACTGAAACCCACTTTGAGCTATGAGCCCCATATGAGCTATGAGCATTGCCTATCATTGTTTAATTCTTTCCACATCGAGGCCTACATGAGCATAGTGGGGTTACTTAAAAGACACTCACCTCTGTCATCCGTTTTTACTCCCAACACAGAGCTCTGAGGCCCATGAACTTCAGCAAACACCAGAGGTTAAAGCTGCATAGAGAATGTAAATGAGGATGGGCAAAGGGTGTCTTATATCAAATGTTAAGTGAGTACAACAACAGGGAATGGGTGAAATTACGCACCCAATCAGCTAATACTGGAAGTATATACAGGGAAATACTGAATAAACCAGGCAGAATATTTCAGTGCACATCAACACAAGAGAAAAAAAGGCTCTAAGGGAGAAAAACTGAAAAGCTGAACTCACACTGTGCCAGAGAATGAGATTAACAAAATTCATTCACCTTTAAACTTACAGAGAGTGACAAAATGAATGTTACAATGAAAGTATTACAAGATTGTTGCACCCATATGAAAACTCTGCACTTGGTCACCATGTGTTCTCAACAGTTGGCAAAAGAAGGCAAGGCATCTGATTTCTTTGTAACAGCCTTTCAAATATCTTTCTTATTGATGTTAGGACATCCTGAAGAAGGAATAATTTCTAATGGAATTACAGATGGTTCTAAAAATGAGGTGGGTAAGGCAGTGATAGCACAAACTAGAGCAGCCATAATCTCCATAAAGTACGCGGAGGCACTCCAGGCAAAGAAAAATCTGTGTATGGCACAAGAACAAATGCAAAGGCTGACATAAGATTGCGCAGTAAGCTCTGTTTAAAAAGAACTTGTGTGATAGCAGATCAAGGAAACAAATGCACTCTTGTATTCAAGAAAGAGAATAAGCTTAGGCAAAATCTCCAACAAATCTCAGAGCCGTGAGAAGCTAACAAAATCCTCATAGATGACAGCTTTGAAGAAAAACAGTTTTACAGGAAAGGCAATGGGCTGAGCCTCAGGAGGTTGCTGTCCCCATTGCTACACTGCTGTACATGTTCTCTGGGACTCTAGAGGGGAAAAAGATTCAGAAAATCTTTCCTTTATAGAATGGAGAGAATATTTCCCTTTCCTGACATACTTTGCCTTATGTATTTATGACGCATGAACATCTTTGCATTTGCTCTCAGCTGAACCTGCCAGGAGTTACTGTGGAAAACAGCATTCCAGGGACACCTTACAGAAGAAAGCAGTACCGAGAGAACCGTTCTGAAAACCTGCGGATTCAGGCCAGACCACTTTACACAGAGGATGTCTTTCATGGAATTGCAGGGAGGCTGAATCCACTTGCTTCCTTTCATGTCAATCTAGGTACTTTTATGCTCTACCCATTGTCAGCAGGTAAATCCTACAACCAAAGTGGGGTTTCTTGAAGTCCATTGGCACACATTTAACCAAAGGAACCTTTAATAGTCTTTAAAGCAGACTGAAAGGCATCTGCAGGTCTGTTCCAGCCCAACTGATTTACTGACTCTATTGTTCTATGAAATGTCCAGACTAAAGAATAAACAAAATTAATGACATGATTTCTGTCTGGCACGTGGACAGAATTAGATTCTGATCTTATGATACGGCCTGAGACAAAGCAGTAGCATACCACCGCTGAAGCAGCAGGTCCAGCTCCACTCCTGAATATTTCCATCACTCCTGCTCCTAGCCATGCTCTCCCTCAATTTGAGGTGACTGTTGTATTCATGCAAGTCACACAGCAAGCCACACCAGCCCAATCAGATGGCAAAAAAGGACAAGATAAAGCAGATTCATTTGAATTCAGCTGAACCATTGTAAAGGAATCGGGAGGGAAAGCTGGCAGCTGGGGTCACAGATGGGGAGGTGAAAGGGGAGAGAGGATGGAGAGAGGAAGAGTCATAAAACAAGGTTACTACAGTTTTCCACTTTAGTCAGTGGTGAACTTGTACATCAGGAGGAAGAGTCATAAAACAAGGTTACTACAGTTTTCCGCTTTAGTCGGTGGTGAACTTGTACACCACTTGGCCATATTGTAAAAACATCCTAAAAACAGAGTTAATTTAGATCTGCAATTAATCTCAGAATTATCCCCCTTTATCCATATCCTATCAAGCTGTTGTAATGAGCAAGCAGGGGCTTTTGGACCTCAGCAGAACTCCAAACTCATAAAACAAGGTTACTACAGTTTTCCGCTTTAGTCGGTGGTGAACTTGTACACCACTTGGCCATATTGTAAAAACATCCTAAAAACAGAGTTAATTTAGATCTGCAATTAATCTCAGAATTATCCCCCTTTATCCATATCCTATCAAGCTGTTGTAATGAGCAAGCAGGGGCTTTTGGACCTCAGCAGAACTCCAAACTCAGGAATCAAGTAATAGTGCCAGTGCCTTAAACAGCATAGAAAAAGCTGTTGCTCTTGTGTGCTATATGATGGCACAGAAACATAGTGAAGGAAAGGTCAGGAAAATGAGAATGGTAGAGAAAACAAGGTCTGAGGGGCTTGATCCTTTACAGCACAGACAAAGTGTTATGAGCCAGGATGCAAAAGGACCAGTTTCACATTCAAGGAAAGGACATCTCTGTGCCTGCTGGACAGAGCTGGCTCACAAACTGCAACGTTGGTGCAGCACAGGATAGACATTGAGGCTGTGTGGAACAGGCAGGTATTGGCAAGGGGGAAGCTAAGGCAGTTACCACCCTCACCTCTCCTTTACTACCTTCTTTCTCGCCAGATCCAACTAGCAAAGCCAGTCTGCTTGGCATTGCCTACTACTTCTCACCAGAGACAGATGTACCTTCACACCCCCTAGCCCAGTCAGTGACACTGCATTCACACAACAGGACAATGATCATCCCCTTCTGAGGGGCTTCCTCTGCTGCCCTTTATAGTCAGTTGCCTGCTTTTTTTTCCCTCAAACCAGCCATGCTGCCAAATAAATTCCTACCAAGAAGAGTAAATCTGAAGAGGAGAGTACACTCCTACTCACACTACAAATTCTGCAAGGCATTCCAGCATCAGTGTCCTCACTGCCCTGAATATACACAGGGCTCCTAATTATACACTTTCCTCTCTGATTTATGCTGAATGGAGCAACATGACGACCTCAGTGCAGTGCTCTGTAACCTCATAACAGGATATGTCTCTCTTCAATGACCTGCCTGTTGCAGGCAAACAACTTTTTGTATGTATGTGCCTTTGATCCCAAATCTGTGCAGCAAAAAAAAAACCCCAACCCCAAAATGCACTATAAGGGCCATAAATGTAAAACAACAAGCCTTTGATGCAGGAAGAATTGTACTTTCAGGCAAAAGCTGAGGATAATCTAGAGCTGCTGAAATCATGATGAGTAGTACAAACAATATCCGCTGGCTAGGCAAAAGCAAATTCAAAACAACTTGGTTTGCATTAGGACTGTGCATAGGTTGGGTGCCCTGATAACTGACCTTTTCTGGAGGCACAGTTGTCTCCATTCTGGTTGCTTTAATGTTGTATACCAGTTTTGCCACAGGGGTGCAATCAGTGTCTCCAGTTGCCCACCCTGCCCTCCAGCTGTCCCCCAAGGCCTCAGAGAACATTCCTGTGCCTCTGTGGCACCCACTTCACAGTCCTAGATACTCATCTGGTCCACCAGAGAGGAAACTTCGGAAGGATTGCTGGAGAGGACTGGAGTGGCAACACATGTCCCTTTGTATTTTGAGGTGAACGCCTCTGGTGGTTGGGCTACAATGAACAGCTGACCCTCAGTGGCCAGAAATGTTTTCCCACTGAATAAGCGAGCTAGACCAGTATGAGATGCCAGCACAGGGTTGCTGCTTGAGCAACCCATTGCTTTAGAACAGATATGCAGTTCATTCTTGCCAAGAAAAAGCACTAATGTGACTTTTCGAAGTTTTTCCCTCTTAAGGTCAACTCTAAGAGTTCAGCAAGCCCAAAGCTGTATTTCTTTTCTCTACCCTAAATTGTAAGTGAGGTGCAATTTAAGAGAGCTGGTAATAGATTTGCCAAAGTCTTCTCTGTAGAATCAACATTAGCTTGTACTCATAATAGCATTTCAAACCGTCGTGTACTGAAGGTCTGACCATCTGGGCCAGGAAATGGCAATGGGATTAGCGTTTCTCCTCTGCTAGCCCCCGGTATGCTACCCTGTGGCTATTACAGCCATCTATTTTGCATTCTGGCTCCCCTGTGATATCGACAATAAACAGTAAACAGTGCACTTGGTAATAACTTCTCCAAAGCAAAAGAAAAAAAAAACCCTCAGCAAAAAAGCATAATGTAGGCACACTCCGTAGGAGTTTCCAAGATGGTTTGCAGCAGCTACTCAGGCATCAATGCCAAACAAAATTATCTGAGTGGTAGAAAAAAGTCCCCAAACAGCTGCCACAAGCTGTAGCAGGCCAAGATAGAAATAATGATCGAAGATTGTTTTTTTCCTGAGCATTACAAGAAGTGGAAGCAGAACTACATAGAGTGCCTGCACCTTCTAAAGACTCTTTTGTTGCACATAATCTTTATAGCAATTTACATATGTCACCATCTGCTGGTATCCTCCATTACTGCATTGCAGTATTATGTTACTCTACAACAAGATGATTTGTAAAATTCCCATGACTGTGTTTAGAAAAGAGTGGATTGAAGATGTCAGTGTAATGAAAATGGCCAAACTGGTGAGAAACCACCAGAGCTTGAGATTAGTTTGCAAAGTTCAGCCCATGTTTTCGCCTGGAGAACCACACAAGAGGTTTTAGAAAGCCATGCCTGCAAATGGGGAAAGGGACTGCCACACAGCGTAACTTGCTGCGGAATGATAGAGGGATTTGTTTGATTGCTTGTTATGGGTGAGAGAAAGCAAAAGGCACCCAGGGATAAAGTAGCACTTTAATCGGTTTGCTGTCCAGTCCCTAGGAACCTAGCTTATGCCTTTCCATCCTTTTTGCTTTACATCTGCCAGAGTTCTTGTCCAAACTCCAGTCCTGCAGACACTATTTTAAATGGGTTTTTTTGTTTGGTTTTGGTTTTGGTTTTGTTTTGTTTAACAGCAATCTTCTTCAGCTTTTTGGGTGATCTTGAAGAATGGCTGGCAGCTCCTCCTCATAACTCTTTTGGACAGTGAATCTGCCTAGTAATGCTTTCTTTGTCCAGAGATGAAAACAGTGCAATTCTTCACCACAGATCAGTGCAGTGCTCACAGGCTAACATTGTGTAATGGTGAATCCAGGGAGTTTTACAGGCTTAATATAAAATAATCTTCCATAAATTAGTCTCTGGATGAAAATGTCATGTAAAAAATATATCATGCCAAAAACATGCCGTTTGGCAGCTTTCTTCTGCATATGTAGGTTTGATATGTCCGTTTATTTCAGGGCTTCTCTTCACATTCAAAAAGTTGCATTTCTACCTGCAGGGAAGTGAATACAAATGGACCACCTAGTGAGGACAAATTGGGTCAGATTACCTTCCAGGTGAATTTGCTCCAAGCTTAACTTCAAGTGGGAAAGGGGGTTGGTCTAGCTGAATTCACCTTGAAGTGAAACTTTGGTATCTTGTTTTCATTATGCTCCTTGTTTGGGATTAGAAGTATTCTTAGATCAAGGTAAAAAACCCTACTTGTTTAGTAGTGAAGACCAGACACCAGGGAAGCACTGGAAAAAAAAGAAGTGTAGAGTAGAACAGAAATCTCGGAGGACAACGTGTCAAAAATACACAACAATTGCTTGGTTTTGTCATCTTTCTCATTGCCGCTGAAATACACAACAAGGTGTCTGTCAGCAACAAAAAAGGAATGTGGGGATCATTCTTTGGTGAGGGGATATCTCTCTGTGGATTCCGATGAAATATCCATCCTTGTACTCCAGGCTTGAACTCAGCTGTTAAAAACTGCAGCTTCAAATCATCTCTTTAAGAGTAAAAAATAGTTTATAGACCTTTGTCCAGGTCTCCTTGTATGTATTTTACATGAATAGTACCTGCACCTTTTTGTAGTTTTTACATTCAGGAGACATGCTCTAAGCTTCAGGTAAGATTCGAAGATAAGAGTTAAACGCTGTACTTTATTTTAAGGAACAAGTCACGTTTGAGAAACAGCTTTATCTAGAAAGGAATTTGAATTTCTCTGTAGCTTATCATGTTTCTATTGTATTCAGGCAAAATGTCACACATTGACATCTATAGGGGAGCTATTGTCAGTGACCTTTACACTACCTTGAAAAAAGCAGTAAGAACTTTTTTACCCCCCATTTTCTCAAAGAAAGAAGAGAGGAAACAACTCTGAACTCTTTCATTGGCACCTAAATCTGTTACTTCTTAACAACAGTCCTTGTCCAGAGCATAACAAGGATCCCAGTCAAGAGAAATAACCTAAATAAATCTATTAAATTCCGCGAAAACTTTAGAGCAAAGCTGCATTGTTTGTGGCATTAAAAGACCCAGGTTTTTACAAACCCAAATATTTTCCCTTTTCTTCACGAGACCCTCCACACAGGGCAGCATAACCGTGAGTGCTCCACTGTTCTAAACCAAAATTAAGACCAGTTTGCACAGCGTTGTAGATTAAACAAGAGAAAATGTTAGGTAATTAAATGCTAATGATTCAAGCTGGGTGCTTATGTTTTGGATTACTTGCCTAATAATGTTAGCATTTAAATGGTCAGCTTTGAAGTTAACAAACAGCCCATTAAGATGCAACCGGGGAGTTGTGGGCTCTTTGGGTGCCATTGTTTCAGTCTGGCTGGCTGCAGACTCAACAAAACAGCAGTGATGGGATTTACATAGTGAAGACTATTTTTGCAATTGGAAGGGCTAGAAGTTTTTTTCATTTTAGTGAAAGCTCGTATTATTGAGAACACAGCATGTGGGAAAAGCCTAAATCTACTCATTTTCTTCCGAGTCCTGGGATTTCTATTGTCCCTGCTGACTGCTTAAATACAAATCGCTTGGTTCCCAAGCGCTGGCTCTGTACAGTGATCATCCTGCTGCAGCCATCGAAATTCTACCAGATTGTTGACTCTGAGGTGGTGTTCCTGGATGTTTGCAAGGGTTAATATAAAAGTGCACTCCTGACAGTGACAGTTAAAGGAGCTTCAGTGATGAAAATTGCATCATATAATGAGAAATCCTCAAAGCAGTGGCTACTTGAAAGACAGAAATAAGAGATAATTGTCAGTGGAACAGAATATTATCCAGGATAATGGGCTCCTGCAGATGCGAGAATAGCATGGCAAGGCCAAAGCATTTATGGAAAATAAATGGCATGGTGCAGCTCAGGTTCGTTCTTCTTCAAAGCACACAACACTGATCCTGTGGCAATGCTCTGTTATTCCAAGTCATTGATGTAGACTTAATTATTTTATCTAATGGAGGTTGATGTGGGAGTTACTTACTGTGCCACTGTAGACGTATTGCATTTGGAGTGCCTCTGAAGAGAAAGGCACTGTGGATTTCAGTGCCTGGATTTTATCAAACGTTTTGTTATCCCTACTGTGACTGCTATTCCCAATACTTTCCATGTGGTGTTAACCAAGGAGAGCTAGTTTTGTGCTATCAAAAGGCAAGTGCTGTGACAGTTTGATGTTTCTGGTGGCAACTGTAAATATTGACATTTTAGTGACTACCACAGTGGGAACTTGATGTAACACATTAAAGGTAATGGTGCTTTTTTACTGAATTTAAAGTGAATAATTTCAGGCCCTGTTTGGTGCATTTGAAGGAGGAGAACTGTTCCTAAATTGGCTTTGTTTTCTGATGTCTTTAACATGATGTATAAATGCCAGAACAATGTCCTAGTAAAGCTGTATTACTTTTTGGTTTTGATCTTTTGTGGTCTGCTAAAGGGCTTATTAAAAATGCCGCAAAATATGTACTGCTAGCTCTCAGATCTTAATTGAAGAAATAGGTGGTCTGGATATTTAACAAAGACTTCTGTGTGCCAGAAATATGAAATAGTGAAATAGGTTTTAGTTAGAAACATAAATCAGTTGACCTAAAACAATTCATTTTGGTTATTCACTTGCTATCTTCATTCTCATGATGTCATCTCTGGAATTTATTATAGTTGTTGGGGTTTTTTTTCTGAGAAATGTTAAATAGAACATAGATATTTATTTTGGTCTCCTGTTCTATCCTGTATTAACTTAGGGAAACTACCCTTTAAGGGATATTTCTACATTTTGCCACCCACACATGACATGACCAGCAAAATGATGGTCATTTTAATGCTGCGTGGGCTGCCTCTAGCTGTACAAAAGGGCACAGATTTGGTCCTCTGTACTTCATGCAAAGGCTGAATGCAATAACTTAGCAGGTTGTGTGAAAACAAGAAAAAGAAAACACACACAGAAAAAACCAAATCCAAAATAGAATAATGATATGGGTAAAGGGAGATCCATAGTATGATTAAAGTACTAGTATCCCACTTTTTTTTCCAAATGTCTACAGCTGTTATAGTGAATGCCTGATGATTTTTTAATTAGCCCAGCATACGATCACCTCTGTGACCTGATGCAAGGACAGTCAGCAAAGTACCCACCTCTGCAAACCTTTCCAGATATTTCCTTCAAACAATCTATCTTCTTTGCAGATACCCACATCCATCAAATCATATGTGATTTTTAAGCTAAAACACATCTCTCTGTGTTATTCCTGAATAGTTTGATTCGTCCTTTACTGATATAGCAATGCCTATAAACATTAGTTAGGGGCCTACAAAAAAGTTTGCTATACCTAGTTTAAGCCCTGTAAGTGAATTTAACTGTTGGCCTTAATGAAGATTATGCCATCTGCATCTTGGATTTAGCCTAAATTGCTCCTAGAGAGGCTGATGACTACTTTTTAGTGCAATGTATTTACTTTTTGCCATATATCATGTTTTTGTCTATTTCTGACACTTCAGAATATGTGGGCATTAATTCTGAACAACTTGGCAAACCTGTTATATTTACTACAACTTCTCTGGTGTTGTAAATGGTCACTATATGGATGACACAAGTAATATAGATTATTGCAGTTTTGCTGTACTTAAGACTTATTATTATGTGTTGCAGCATTTTAGAATGGAAGTCACAATCTGGGGTCTGCGTCTGCATGCCAGGGAAGGCCAATCTCTGCCTGCCTGCCTGCCTGCTAAAACCACGTGATGTATTTCATGTCAAAGCTGGAAACTACTGCACTGGCTTCTGTAACCCTTTCTCATGAGCATACATCATTCCCAGGTTCCTATTCCAAAGATGCAAACTCTTCGTTTTGCAAGATCTTGATGGGGGAACTGAAAAAGCTTTTTGACACCTGCGTACATCTATTTTTCTTAGGATCCTTCTGAGACAGATAATTTCCAATGCACTCCACTGCTGACACATTTATCCACTGAATAACTAGTGTGCTCCACATTGCCTCTTCTTCAAGTCCTTTCTCCTGTGCCAGAATATCAGACTGTAGGATTTACACAGCTGCTGGGAAGAAGTGATACAACAACACTCCAAAGAGCAGCTTTCAGGAGGGAAGGTATAAGCAGTCTGTGAGATTGTGGCTGTGTGGCATGCAGAGGTTTATCTCACTAAGTTTGCTGTTGAACACACTCACAGATGTACCTAGTTGATGATGTACGTAATTGATGATGATGCCATACTGTAGGGAATTACAATACTTTTCAGAAAAGAGGCACTATTGTCCTTCCTGTGCCTTAAAGTCCTGCTTTGAGCATGGACCAGGATCTCTCCAAAGCTAGTCTTTGATTTCTGCCTTTATATGGTTAGGGAATAATTTGTGCACTATATCCGAAGGTGCTTCAGATCTCCCTATCAGCTGAAAGACTCTCCATGCTTCTTCTGCATGCTGCACTTACTTGGCTGCCTTAGTTCACCACTCTCCATCACAAGTGACAGGGGTCCATGATTCCTTCCTTGTGGAATTTTAGCATACTCATAAGAGGGTAGATCCTGCATTGCAAGGCTGAAGTCTATTGTCTTCAAGCCAAGAAATTGTCAATCTAGGATAGTATGGTTCTGCATCTGTCCCAAGTGATTTAATATTCAGATCTTGAAGAATGACCAGCACTGCTTGTGGTGAAAACAGAGACACTGCTTCCAGAACAGTTAACAATTGACACATAAATATAAACAAACTATTCTCTGTGGCAACTATTGACTGTTCACCATCAACTGCTATAGATAAATACTATGTATAGCCATCTCTCAATTTGCCTTATATTGTGCAAGAAGATGCAAAACAATTCATATACCAACAGAGCTTGCCAAAAATGTTGCCACCAAATCTGCAGTAATCACTATTTTTAAATAAAAAAAGGAGCAGCTTTTAAAATACTCATTTCTATGTTTTCTGTTTTACTCAAGGTAGAAAAATGATACTAAAATTCTCCTGATGTTTTATAGTTTATCTAAAAAGAAGGTAGTCACGGATCTTTTAAAAGAAAACTAGGTGTGCTTCAGTTTTAGACAGTTGCAACTCAAGGAGATGTCAACAAAGATTGTTCATTCACAAAACACACTCTTAAAAATATGAATTAAGTGCTTCAAAATGTTACCTTCTAGGGAAAGGTTACTGAATACCAGCCCAGCTGTATTCTCACTGGATACAGTGGAATGGTTGGCACTGGTGTCAGTGGAAATGGTTTTGTAGGACTGACAGTTGCTGCATTGTGTATAACAGGTTAAGATCAGCTCAGAAAGCAGAAAATTCGGTATTCCCATGCCCCTCTCACCTCTCTGCTTCTGCAGATGACTAACTCTGCATTACTTTTTCCCTGGATGTGATTTCACCTTTTTGGCCATGTCTGTCCTGATTTCACCACTATTTGTTACTTACCTCTACCATTAGTAGATTTACCATGGCTTCCTGCAAAACAGTTGGTTCCCAAGGTGTTCTTAGCTTAGAATCACCAGCGGCTGGAATTTAGTAATTAAATTTTTGAATAGAAACCTTACAAACAGTTTATTTATCAGCTTAGTAAGATGGAGATAAAATGGGAGAGGCCATGGACCAATAGGAAATCTGTGGCCTTTGGAATACCTGTACTGCCAATGTTAGAGGCACCTGCAGCAGGCAAAGAGCCCTCCACTGTTGTGTGTGATAGCTAAGTGGGAAACCAGCTGTGCCTGTGACATTAGGGCCCCTCTACAATTCAACAAACATATCAAAAGGCTGCATCAGATTCTGAAAGCAGAACTACTTGAAGCAATTCACTCTGCTGCTGCCACTCTGTTTTGATTGATATGAACAAGTCTTATCTTCAAAAATATGTACAGCTAAAGCGAGTATTTCTATAATCACTTCAGATTGCATCTTAGAAAGGAAGACAATTTTGCCTTCTCCCTGCCACTCCTCCTCCTCTCATGTTCCCTCCACTCTGGAAAAGTCTTATGCATGGCTAAAGCATATGCTAAATGTAGGAGGGAAAAAAGGTACCTTCCAAATCTTCATGTCTTTGACAGGAAAGCAGCTGTATATATCCCTCTTCTTTAAAAGTATGAATTAGGACCGAAGAACTACTGCTCCAGAATCTCTTCCCTTTTGAGAGATCATTTTTGTGTGTTGCATCAACAGGTGTCAGCAAAAGTTTTTTAAATTTTTAAGAATTTTTGATATTGGAGGGAAGGACAATTTTTTTTCTTTTAAAGAAGGGGAAATCCTGGAGGAGAATGACTGTGCTGGCCACACATGGCTATGCCTGTATTTTCAGTTTGGCTCATCTGATCTTGCAGTCCTTATTCAACAGTACAGATCTTGCAGTCTCTAAAAGGCAGAGCTGCACACTCAAGGATAAAATCTCATCCCATATCTCAGCTCTTCATCCCGATATGGCAGCAGTGCTAGGGGACAACACTCACAATATTAAAACATTCCTCCCACAAGATATGTTGAATGGGACTGTGGATATATGGGGAGTGTATCTCGTCCTGTATTTTCTTAATGGCTATTAAACACATTTTTGGGAGAGTCAAAAAAGATTTCGGTTTTAAAAGCTGATTCTACCAAATAAAAAACCTCTAAATACCAGGAGCTGACTACAAAAACTTTAGGGAGAACAAAACAAGAGACCAAGAACCACAGGAGAATAGATGAATGCAGCAGATTTTGATGAAGAAAAAAAAGTCCCCTAAAAGGAGAGCTGTATTTAAACATAAAGAGAAAGGAAGTAGCCAAATAAATAAAGAGAACTGACTCTAGGTTAAAGCCAATTCACACAGGTTGACCAACCATATTCAATTGCCCTGTAGGTGGTCTTTAAATAAAGGTCAGACAGAATTGTACTAAAATCCACATGGGGATTATTTAAATGCTTATTTAAGACAGTGGGTTGCCTGTGGGAGGCAGTGCTAGTTTCACTATATTTCTAACAGTATTTAATTAGTTTATTATTGCATTCAGAATTACTTCTTTCTTAGAAAATTTTAAATCCTTTCGTACTGTTCAAAGCTCTCTTCCATCCTCATTTCTCCCCAGTGCTGCAACAGAAACATACATTTTTGAGTTTAAATTCTGTATCTTCCCCTTTGTATTTTATCAAAGTTCTTAGGCCTCACCAATAAGCTCCTATGCAAGCAATCAATCAAAATATTACTCTCTGCTCCATTTGTCAATGCTCATCTTCTGCCCCTGATATTGAGGCAACATGTCATGCACTCCATGCACTTCAGAACCTGGTCATTCCAAGATTGATGATGAAATCATGGCTGTTTACCCTTTGGCAAGCTTACTTATAAAGAACAAGGTGACAAAAATATTTATCTAGAATGGTCTGCTGACCTTCTGTTCCCACAGAAGTTGGATAATTGGAAAACATGTGCAGTAATAGTCTGTATGGTTGCACAGGCAACAGAAGTCTGTGCAGCTTCTGAATGTAACCTACATAGATTGAAAAAAACCTTTTGGAGCAGTGAGAGCATTGCTGTATATTCTCCTGTTTCTGTAACACATGACAATGCATTAAATCAGGTATACAAGCTTGTGGACAGTTTCCCAGTGGTTGAGGATTCACGGTATCACTTTGCTAAAATACCTCGTCTCCTTACCCAGTCAAGGGAGAAGCCAATACCTTCCAAAAGACAGTCCTGTCCAGGGCTTTGCAGCTCAACCATTTATAGTCTCTAGATACAATTCTTCAGCCCTCCAGTACCTAAAGGGTGGCTGCAAGAGAGATGAAGGACTTTTTACACAAGTAGATAGTGATAGGGCAAGGGGGAATGGCTTTAAACTGAAAGAGAGTAGGTTTAGATTGGATAGCAGGAAGAAAATCTCTACTGTGAGGGTGATAAGACACAGGAACATGTTATCCAGAGAAGCTGTGAATGCCCTATCCCTGGAAGTGTTCAAGGCCAGGTTGGATGGGGCTTTGAGCAACCTGATCTAGTGGGAGTTGTACCTGCCCATGGCAGAGGGGTGGAAGATGATCTTTATGGTCCTTTCCAACCCAAACCATTCTATGAATCTATGATTCTATGGAGCATGATGGCCTTGTGAAAGGCTTAGGCTGGAAATGCTGCACTCCTTAGAGCAAACAGCTTAAAATATATTGGTTTTGAGACTCAAAAGGGATCTGTGATTAGTTCACACAGGTGTCCTTCAGAAACCTGTTGTTCTCGTGTTTGTTAGGTAGCCTTCAGCTCAACACTCTCACCACCTAAGAGCACCTCACCCCCCACACCTGGCACTGTCAGCCAGCTCAGTGCTGCAGGCACTGAGGGCCTGGAAGATACTATTGAGAGCTGTTGCCATTGCTCATCTGACACAATAAAAAATGGAGGGAAGAAGCACTACATGAGAAACATGGAGCTAGCTGCTGCTTGGCTGATTGCCACCTTCCTATCTCATTGTGGTATCCAGTGGCAGGTTGTATAGAATTTGAAATCACTGGATGAAGCATGTTGTTTCAGACAGCTCATCTTTCTCTCTTGGCAATCAAGTAGTTGCTCCCTGCAAGAAGCAGGCTGAACTCTTCCTAAAAGTGCCAAAGCTAAGCTTGTGTTGAGAAAAGTCTGTGGTACTAAGGAGAATATATTTTTTAGGAGTATTGGTGTGGAAAGTGAGTCTTGGTTTGTGGAGAGGAAAGCAGATTGAACACTTCATAATGGAGCTACAAAGAGCAAGTACCTTGATGTTCTGGTAGAGTTAGATGCTTAGTTTAAGTTGGTTCGTGTATTATAGGGTCTAACTGGAACGCTCAAGACAAAAATTCTCTGTATGTGAACAGTCTCCATTATCATTACTATGAGAATAAGCCTGATTTTATGCAGGACCTGAAACAGGAGCATCATTTGGTCCTTGTACTGCTCACTGCAGTATAAATATATAAGGAGCACAGCAACATACAGACCTACTTCAGGATTGAAACTACTCTGAAAATTGTTCTTTAAGGCAAAATTCATTTCATAATATGTGAGTACTGTAGGGAACATTTTCCACTGTTTTTTTTTTACAGAGAGTGCGCGAGTTGGTCTCTATCTTTCACAAAATGGTATTTTATATGAACTATTATTAGCTGAAAAAGATAATCTGTTCAGTGAAACATGCTCATTTTCTGGTCCTAAATTGTTTCTGCTCCCTAAAAGCACCAATCCCGCAGTAATTCAGAGCACAGGCTCTGCTAATGTTATGCTTGACGCACATATTTATCAATCTGATAATTATGCTTAAAATAAGGGAGGGAAACAAAAAAGGCTGACTGAGAAAGAATTCTGATCAAATGCTAGAGGCAGACACAGTTCAGGTCTGCTAGCACAGAGGTTTACAAGAAAACAGAAAGATAAAATGCAATTTTACATTTTATTCAGTGCTGTTTATTCAGCTCTTTTTCCCTAAGAATCATTATCAATATTCTGCAGTTATTTATGCTTCCATTTCTGATGGAACTTGGGCTTGGTCAGCAAATCTTTTCCAGAATAAAACATTCTTTCTTTTTTATATTTGCTCACAGATGTTTTAGGATGAGATATTGATTATCCTGCAAATGGACAAGGAAGCAGTTGCTTTTGAACCAGAGGGTTGTTTTCCTCATTACAGCTCTAAACCACTTGCAGTTTTTTTTAACCTATTCAATCTCCTGCTTCTGTTCCATCAGCTTTCCTTCAGTGTTGTTTTTTTTTTTTTTTTGGCCTCTCCTCTCTCAAATCCTTAAGGTTGCAAAATTCCTAGGATACTTCACTATTCGTGCTGCACAAAGCTGAGAGAACTTAAGGACATGTGTGTGCGTGTTTGTTTCTATACATGTCTTGAAAAATTAACCATGCAGTGATACAGCCACTTAGATATTATTGGTGATATGTTTTTGTACTGGGCTGACCTTGGCTGGCTACCAGGTGCCCCACCCAGCTGCTCTTTCACTCTTCCTCCTCAACAGTTGGGAAAGAAAATAAGACAGGGTCACAATACAGACAAGGAGATCACTCACTGATTACTGTCATGGGCAAAACCAATTCAGCTTGGGGAAAATGCATTTAATTTATTGCCAACTAGACAAGGATAGTGAGAAAAACAGACAAAACTAAACCACCTTCCTCATCCCTCCTTGCCAGGCTCAATTGCACTCCTTCACTTCTGACTCTTCAGCTGGAGGAGGTAGATAGGGAAGAATGGGGAATAGGGGTTGTGGTCAGTCCATAACATTTAGTCTGTGTTATTCCTTCCTCTGCACTCTTCCCCTGCTCCATCATGGGGTCTCTGCCACAGAGTGCAGTTTTTCAAGAACTGCTCCAGCCTGGGTGCCCCAGGGGCAGCAGCTCCTGCCAGAAAACATGCTCCTGCAAGGGCTCCTCTCCATGGACTGCAGCTTTCTTCAGGACCTGTTCACCTGCTCCACTGTGGTCCTCTGTGGGTTGCAGGGGGACAACCTGCTTCATCACAGTCTTCTCCACGGGCTGCAGGAGAATCTCCTCTCCAGCACCTGGAGCACCTCCACTTTGGTGTCTGCAGTCTGTTTCTTTTCACATTTCTCACACTCCTCTCTCTCACAGCTGCTTTTTAAAATTCTTCTTAAATATATTATCACTGAGGCATCAACAGCATTGTTAAGGGGCTCAGCTTTGGGCAGCAGCAGGTTCTTTTTGGGGCCAGCTGGAAATGGCTCTGGCCCACATGAGGGCAACTCCTGGTTTCTTCTCACAGAGGCCACTCCTGCAACACCACCCCTCCCCCCCACAAAAACCATGCAATATAAATCAAATTTTATTTTTTTTTTCAAATTTCAAAAGTATGCTTAGCTTGGAATGTGGTGGCCATCAAGGACACCTATGAAAATATCAGAATTCTGTTTTTATTGCTCATTAGTGTCAAAATACTGTGAGCTGAATTTTACGAGAACAGGAGCAGGCTGAGAGCAAAAGCTGGTGCAAGTGTCTTATTTTGTTCTTAAACAAAGAAGGATTGGCCTTTTGAATAAGTAATTTACAGCCCTACAAGTTTCCTAAAGATCTGTTTGTACTAGATGCATTAGATAAAGCTGGAAGTTCATGAGTATGAAAAACAAAGAAATCATAGGAGACAGAGAAGTGAGGGCTGAAATATCAGAGGAGCAAACAGGCAGAAGTGAATGGAGACATTCTGTGTTCATTTGTGCATCTTTGGCCTCACCAGAAGGTATGGGTGGGCACAGAGCACATATGAGGCAGCAGTAGTTTTCTGAAGTTTCTGAACTAGAAAGCTTATTGTGCGCATTCTCTTATTTGATTTTTACAGTCAAAAGATTTTTGTTTCCCAAGCACTGCAAACTTTTGCAATAGGCACCTCTATTTTTAAGTGAAAATGTGTGAATGAAAAAAATCTTAGCGCCTGCCTTCAGGCTGAAGGGCAATTTGGAGGGTGAGGCAAGCATTGCTTTTAGCAGAAAATTATATTTGAACTAGGAAGAGCTTTAATATCCAGAGACTGGTGTTATAATAACCCACAAGTGTTGTAACACAATATCACATAACATGAGTCTCATGTCACCATCATTCTCTTACATGGACAGTCATGGGCTCAATGATTGCCTCACAGTAATAAATATGAATATCAAGGTCTGTGAAGTAGAAACTGTGTGGTCGGGGTTGTCATTTAGAAAAGTGATGAATGGAATCACAATAGTCTTTAAATGTGTTCTTGAAGACAGCTTGAGGCATAGAGTCTTCTATAGGCAGTGCTTCCTAAAAAGTCACCCTTAATGAATGCTTGACAAAAGCATTTCATATCACCTCTTTTCTCTTCCATAAGCTAGACTAATAGCTTTCTATTGCAATATCCTACCACATACTCCTGGTCAGTGAGAACAAAGCACGTTCCAACTCCCAGGTTGGAATAAAGCAGCTCACCAGGGTGCAGCAGGGAAGGCTTCCTCTCCTGGCAAGCGCTTAGAGGCACCCTGCCTTGCAATACGCCCACCGCTGTGTAGGGCTTTACACCTCTTCCCTTTCCGTTTCTCTGTTTGCAACAGGGCTGTAATTGATCCCTACTATTTCACACCTCCTTTCCCTTCCTGAAAAGCGGCTGAAGAGCTTCCAGGCTCTCTTAGGACCCCATTTCCCCACCAAGCTGACACTCATACATCAAATTCTTTGATAGACCACTTCAGACATACAACTGTTGGAAGAATTTGAAGAATTTGACCAGCAACAAACGATTGGCTTGGTTAAGACTTTAAGCTAACCAAACCAAATCAGAACAAAAGTATTCACATCCATTTTCTCCTTGCTTCCTGAGGTATGTTCCAAGCTGAGCTGTCAGCATAGGATAAAGACTGCTCAGTGAACACAACATAGAGTGCAGTAGGGACTATTTTGCTCTTTCAGGGAAGGACATTCTCAGTGAAAGAAGAAGAGCCATCGAGTGAAAATTCTGTTTTGCCTGAGTGTTTTGTAGCTATGGGGAAAGCACTTTGTGCACCGGGGTGCCCATGAGAGTCTGGAGGGGCAGTAGGCCTTGGGAATGCTTGACTCCAAGGGTACCCATCATTCTGGGGCTGGATTCAGTTACTATGTTGTTCCTTCTACATCCTGTTTCACTAAAACCTCACACTCAGAACTACTAATTGATTGATACCTGTAAATACAAAGCAAATTAAATACATTAAATTCTCATCTAGTGTAAATTATCCTAGCCCAAATGCTTTCAGCAGTTACACAAACTAAAGCAAGAGATTGGGGAATCTGCCCCAATATACAAAATATTAAATATTTGCGTATATTCCATACATGTGTGGGTATGTGTGTAGGTATGTGTGTTCATACTCATAAAACCATAATACAGTTGCAGCATTCTGTTCTAATATTTTAAAAATTCAACTTAAAATGGAGCAAGTTGATATTTTGAGGATATCAGGCTTTATTAAAGAAAAGAAAAGGGGAAAATGCTAGCAATGCATGAAGCTCACTCTATCTCAGCAATACTATGTGGCTACTCTTCAGAGCTGAACTGGAACAGATCTCTGGTTGGGTGACACTGACATGGTTCTCTGACAAGATAAGCCATTCAAAAGTGGTGTCATTAAAATGAATGTGCCATTTTCTGACACAACTGAATACAGTATTTTGCCTATCAAAAGACAGAAAAAAGTGCTCTACCTAGAACTTTTCTCATTTCTCTCAGAACTCCAATAAACCCCCATGATTCCTCCCAGCAACCAAATTATTTTTGCTGGTAAAACCTTACTTTTCCCTTTAGCTTCTGATGATTAACTCTCCCTGTAAACTGCTTTGTAGTACTCTGTATGGAGGACAGTATATAAAAATAAATTGCATTGAGTTTGGTCCAAACCTTGTTTGACTCAAAATTACACTGAGGTTTCAGGCTGCTTTTTTTTTTTCTTTTACCTCTACATTTCTAGGTCTGACTGGCAAGTCAAATGATTTCTATTTGCTATCATAAAGCCTAAATAAAAGGGCAAACAACTCGATGCTGTTTCAGTAAGATTCATGTTGTTATGTCAAAATAATGTCAGTCCCCACCTCCGTATTCTCATTCACACACAATGCCACTTGGATTGCTCATGTCTTTGCATATTACAGAGTCTGCAGAAATTATGGGATCAGGTTATACCTCTTTTGGTAAACCTGATCACTGAAGAAAGAGCGAGTCTGTTGGAAAATTAGCCTTTATTTACAACACTGACAACAGTGAAAAGATGCAGTTTCTTGCTATTGTGCTGAGGTTATTACCTTCCTAGTAGTAAATATCAGGATACCCAATTAAAGTTAACTTACAGCTTGCAACAAGCAGCCTGTAAAGTTTGCTGGAAAAGAGCTGCCATATTGTCATTCAAAGTACTTTATGCTAAACAGTGCAAGACAGTGACAAAACATCTAATTATCTGATGCAAGAATAGTTTCTTACATGCACGGAATTTTACATATCATCAATGAATACAGACTGTGTTCGCCACCGATTCACATAAACACAACAAAAAATGAAAATAAGATAGAACAATGGGTTTCTGCTACTATTGTTCCCAAACCGCAGAGGTATTTTTTCTAGTATTTCAAAATAACAGTGGGGATTCTGGGGACATCAGGTTCTGGCCCTGCACAAGGTGCATGGTGGCTAAAGTCTAGCTGCCTGGGTAGCCACCACAATGAGACCACTGGCTGTTTGGCAAAGTTTGTGCTCCTTGGAGTCAAAAGATTTTGTATGAAAGGATGAAAAAAAAAGCACCCTTAGGCTTATTATTTCACATTTGCCTGTCCCCGCCACTGTACAAGGAGCCCTTTGGAGCATGGCTGGGGCCAATGTACAAACTCCTGTGGTGTGAAGGAGGGTGGGGATTAACAGTTACTTCATTAGAAGTGCTTGTGCACTTGCTCTTGCCCTGGAAAGATCCCATAACCATCAGTGTAACCATCCAGGAGCTACAGAGGAACCTCAGACACAGCCAGTTAAAGAAAAGGGATACATTTTGGTTTTATGTTCAGGTTTACCCCACAGCTGCTCATTTCTCTGAGCAATTCAACAGGTGACAAAAGCAGACAAGAAGGATGCTGCACTGTTTTCCCATCAGTTTTTCTGCTGATTAGGCTTACCATGGCTGGCATGACAGCTGACTGCACAGACAATCTATCTGGTACTGCATATGCAAAACTAAACATAGGTAAGGTACTCTTACTTTTACTACTGTTTGGGGCAAGGCAGGAGGAGAAAAAGGGTTTTTTTGAGGATGTCTTATGACACTAATGATTTCAGTGAAGGCAGTTTTTTACTGTGCCACTACTGCACTGTGGATATCTTCACATCAGCCATAACATAGTCCACTTCTTCACAGTCCCAACTCTACACCATTAAACATAAATCATGGCCTCAAGGGACCCCTTTTTCCAGAAGGGAGAAGCAATTTAGCCTCCATAACATATCAGTCTCCAGCTTGTCCTGAAAATGCTGTCAATTGTGCTGAATTATATATAAAATCAATGTGAGGTGCTGTCTGCCAGAGATGGGTTGACATTAGCAATTTTATTTTCACTGAGGGGGGTCACAAGTCCCAAGTCTTCAAGATCACAGAGTAAGTGCCCATTCCATCCCTACTTCTCTAGTTCTAAAATTATATGCACTTCGACTCACTTTTAGAATGTGAAAAAGGTCACAACAAGGTGATGCTGGTCTGAAACCCCTCTTTAATTTTCTGCAATGGGCAAATTTTTACCCTGTTGTTGATGGGGTACTATTATAATCTACCCTTTCTACTCTTATTTCATTATACTCTTTATTCACAAACATGTTTGGGTTTTTTTTTTTTGTGGGGAATCCCACACAGTGTTACATTGAAATAAAAAAAATTTACGCTCTTAAGACTTGCAAGGATTTTCAAGTGGTGGAGAAAATCTCCCTTGCAATAAGATGCACAAATATGTGGAAGTACAACAAAATCATGTGAGCTGGGAGGACAAATAACCTTGTGATGATCTTCAGAGAAGCCTGGTGTTTTATTTGAGACTGCATATTAATCTGATTCTTGTAAAATCACTATCATTGTACAAGTGGCCCACAGACCTACAATAAATACTTATACAGCATATAGCTCATGATCCAGCACTTTACTATATGCTTTTCGCTACTGTATGTATGACTGGGGAAGTGTTGAAATCTAATTTCACAGCATCATCTTTTCCCTTTCCTCTAGAATGGCAGCTGATCTGATATTCCTGTGACAGCTACTAAAAGTCTGAGTGTCTAGTGGTCTTTGAGACCATCAGCCAACAAAATTGCCATCAAAATTATCTTCCAAATACGCAGTTCTGAAATAGATTTCTGTAAAAGCTCATTTAAACAGGGTCATCTGTCATCACAACATGGTCCAGAGTTCAGCAAACATAGCGCCTTAGTGAATACAGTGAGTTGTAAAAAATATGAAGTCATTAAAAGACATTTTTCAAAAGGAAGTCAACTGACAATCGATAACATCTTGGAATTGTTATGTCAGTCTCTATTTTCTGGAAGAAATGTATTCATGCATATATTACTGGTGATTCAAGGTTGTTTAGCTTCAAATACCATCATATATGGCTGCAGGAATATTACAGACATAAATGTTTTCTCTGAGCTAAATGCTGCTTTGAGGGCATCCACAATGGGAGCATCTCGGTTGACTCAGGAGCTTTGGATGTGAACCCACTTTAGAAGGGCTGTGTTCTGCCACTTTCGGTTATGTTCTGCAATGCATTGCTCCAGTATAAACGTTGACACTACTGAATTTGAAAGGGGCAACATTTTTCATGAGAACTTGACCTGATGGACTGCCTTTCAGCAAAAAGAATTGCCTTCCAGCCACTGAAGGACAAGCCTGAAGGCTAGGGTTTGAAATGTTTCCTTGTGGTCCTTGTCCCATATGAAAACCTTATTGCCATTTCAGTCTTGCCTTCAAAGAGCTTCATGCTGACTGGGAATGTCCAGAAAACAATTTCATTTTTCAATAAATGCAAAGGATTTGTGTTCTGTTTCCTTCACAATAAAATCTAGAGCATTCCAGAGATTTTCATGGAAAACCTCATTATTTTCAAAATAATGGCATTCACTCAGCATATAAAACATCAAGGCACAATTCCACGTTCTGGAGCATGGACTAGGGCTTTTTACACCCCAAGCAGTAGTTTAGGCTTTAAACCCTTTTCTTAGGAATAGCAAGTATTTAATTAGTCATACCAACAAGGAACTGAATCAAACTTAGGGCTTGGATTTAGACATTCTGCAGTCAGATTTTGAGGGCTCTAGTCAGTGTGAATTCTTGCCACACAAAGAACTGGGGAGATCAAAACACTTGGCAATAGCCTGGAATTCTTCTGTTATGAAACAAGACAGCAGAGCAGATCTTTGAAGTTGCCTCTCCTGTTCCATGCGGAGTTTTTAAGGGTTGGGTTTACTATTTTTGGTCATTTTTCTTGTTTGCTTTCATTCCACCCAAATGAGGAAAAATCAGTTCCCAGAAAGAGAGGGCACTGAGTATTGCCTCCTGACTAGGTCAGGCTAAAAGATTCATTTTTGTTTATTTCTCAGTTTACCTTAAAATAACCTTGCTGAGCAAACAAAGAGCTCTTTGTTAACTTCAAGTCAAAACATACCAGTAATGATTCTACATTTTTAGTGTAATTCCCTCTAATCATCCTAGCACACTGCTTGTTTTTATATCTACTTCATACAATGCCACCAGTAATGAATGTTCTAGAATTGGAACATAATTTTGATTATCTGGCCATTACTTTTGATTTATGGCACACAGAGACAGCTGGGTTTTTATAAGCTCACCCTGCAGTACTGCAGATAGCAAATGTAATGCAATAATCAAACTTCTGTAATTTGGAACACAGAATGGGTGGCTCCTCAGATCTGTCTATATATATCCATACCATATCAACAAATTTTATCTTCAGAAGCAGGAGTGTAAAAGTAATTTGTACAATGCTACTATTCGCTATTCATACCCAGAGCAAAAATATGTTGCTTTCAGAATCAGTATTTAGGCTCTTTGGAAGAGAGTGCCCCACCTGAAGGCGGTTTCATGAAATTACATAGATCTTTAACCATGAAGTTTACAAATGCATTAGTGCTAAGAAAATAAAAAAGCTCTCAAAAGTAACATATTTTAAGAAATAGTAATAAATATAGGCCATTGTGAACAATGCAAAATCTAATTTCTTTTTTCTGGCTGCCACAGAGGAAAATAGGAAGTCAACAAGAATGTTTTCCATTAGAAGGACAAAAAAATAGCCACTTCAAAGAAGAAGATGTTGGCCATTTCATTTTGGTACAGAATGTTGATTAAAGGTTTGAAAACAGCAGTAAAATGATGGTTACAGAAGCTGAAAAATGGGGAAGGAAACAGAAATGGAAGCGGAAACATTCTCTCAGCCTTGCCAAGAGAACTAAGAAAGATTTTTTTTTAATGCAAAGGAAAGGGGTTAAAAATTATTTATTAGGTGGGAAAAGCAGGAAGCAACAAGAATAATTCTAAAGCCAGAGAGCATTCTCATTAATAAGAGACAAATGGTCTGAAATACTTTCTGAAAGCTAGTCTTTCATAAGGTAGGGGGAGGAGAAGAAAGATGGAAGCAAATAGAAAATAATGACCATCAATGTTGAGGCAGTAACTGATTGTAAAGGTGACAAGGCACAATGGAGATGAGATGCATGGGTGCTTGTGAGCACCAGGTTTGCATTCCAGGGGTCCTACATGGGTGGCTTTTTGCTCAGGGAGGAAGGGCAGGAGATCTGCTGCTATGCTTAAATCTTCTGAGTAGCAACAGCTTAATACACACACCCACACAAATGCATTCTCTGCAGCCAGCTACATGGAGAGCATCTCACAGAGCACACGTGCACCACCTCACCCTGACTGGTCTCTCCAGAGAGCTCTACAGGTGGGGCTTGCAGCTTCACTTTGTTACCACATTAGAGTATGTCCTTCTGTGACAGAAAAATCAAGAGAGCATACAAATACAAAATCTGATTAAGTACCTACTGTATCACTAGCAATTGCTGCATTTTCAGATGGTCTAGAAACCCACAGAGGTTGCAGGGGTGAAATACTGTTTGGGACACTAAACTTTGAAGAGACAGACAAGCCTTCTCAACTATTGCTATGTTGAGAATACATCCTCAAGCCTACAGCAAAACAACCAAACCAAAGCAAGACTAAGACCTTGATTCTCTGAGGCTGTAAACTGAAGAATATGTAGAACCTGATGCAATATGGCTCTGCTCAACTATCTAGGCATATTGAAGGGGAAAATTGGGAAAGCTCAGTGGTGGAATCTAATCCAGCAGAATAGGCAGCAGCATTGACACCAGGAACTCCAGAGAAGAGGCATCTCCAAGTTTTCCACTACACCAAAAAAAAGATGTTTGGCCAGTACAGAAGAAGCAGGTTGGCTAGAGAGTGCCTTGCATTGATTGATCAAATGGTCCCTAATTAATGGGATGCTCTTTCTCTATACATATGATGCAAGGCACCTTGAGTCCCTGTGGGAAGCACTTAAGCCTTTATTTGTTAGCCATTCTTCTCCATTTATATTTCCCAGCTGGGCTTTGTTGCTAAGGGGAAAGGTTTTCATTATTCCTATGACATATATTAAGTAAAGGGCAATTACCTTATGCTTTAAAGAAATTCCTAGGAAATATCCTTTCTACAGAAGGACTAAAAATTAAAACTCATGTAAATAAATATAAAGGAAATGAAAAAAGGACATCATACAAATCTAGATAATCCCTGGCTGAAAACTGGGTATAAAATATACCATTGTGGACTAGGTATTAAAGCATTTGAGTGACTTTTCTGATTTTTATTTGAATATTAAATATTGACTGAGGTAAAATACTTTCACACTCCTGATCCAGAAAGGTAAATCTGCCAAAACCATGATTTAACTGCTAGAAGCAAGGCTCCTTAGGAAGGTGGGAGTAGTTGTGTAAAGAAAGAACTAGCAGTGGCTTACGTGAGAAATCTTCAATGACTACAGACAGGTTTGAGAGACCCTTTTGGGCAGTGTGTCCCATCACCTGTCTGAAGAGATTTTCCCTTGGGTGTGAAGGTGAATGGGACCAAGGCAGAGTAGATAAAAATGGTATTCTGGGTAAGGAATGTGGTAGGGTTAAAAAACACCCCAACTACATCCCAAGAAAGAGAACTCCCAAGAAGTGTGAGTTCATGTGACTTCATGTGAGTTTTAGCATCAGAGTCACTTTGCTACTTTGGCATCTGAAGAACCATGTGGAGTTGAACTACTTAAAGGGAGCATGATAAGTAAATTTTAGACTGTCATGGAATGAGTAATAGTATTTTCACCAATATTTGGCAATCTCAGAGGAAGCACAGTAAGCTAGATCCATCCACACGTAAGGTCGTCAGTATCCATTTCAGATGTTTATTCCCCAAACCCTTCTCTACCTTTGTCAGTCCTGATGTTCAGAAGGACATAGGCTGTGAAGGACTATCACTGAAAGAAAACACAAAATGCAGAAAGGCTGAGATGTGAAAGTTCCTAAGGCATCATTTCTTACCAGTAACTTCCCCTGGATACAGTGTCTACAAGGCAGAGATAATATGCACCTCTGCCAAATTCCATTTACAAATTAGGCAGCCAAAACTTCCCAAGACAACTGTAGGGTTGGAAGTTCAGCCATCTTCTTCCTTCCAGTGCAGTTGTCTGATGGGGTTTAAAGCATGTATCACGGGCACAAACCTGGTTGCACATTTCTAGAATATGAACCTGAAACTTGATGAGAGGATCCACTCAAACACCCTTTTTTCTTCTTGTGTAAGCATTTGAGATGCATAAAAACGATTTACTTTTTGTTGTGTTCAGCAGTCCTAATGCTGATCCAGCACTACGTCTGAGAACCATTGCTACAGTTTCAAAGCAGCTGTACATAGAACCGGGAGACTGTCTGATCAAGATAAAGCTCCTATTGCTGTGCAGAAGAGCCGAGTGCTCGTAGATGATGACCTCTGCCCACTTCTTGCAAAAAAATGTGCTGTCGCCAAAACTGGAAATCTTTCACAGATCCTTCCTCCTCTCTGTCTTTTAACATTCAGCATCAATCAAATAAAGTTCATCTATCATTTCCAGTTTGTTGGTTACAAGTAACAATAGAATTCCAAGCAATAGAATTATTATACGTAAAATACATTTTTGCATAAATTACAGATGGAAAAATCAGTGTGCTAAAGTGGCCTTTTGCTTATTTAACATGCATTTATAGTCTAAATCCTGCCCTTTACGAAAGTTTTCCTTACTTAACTATGCATAGTCAGATTTTCATTTTTATGTGAGTATGCAAATAGCTTAGAGGTGGTCATTGATAGGAAACTAATATTACTGAAAAATCAAGGCTTTGTTACAGCATCAACCCATAGTTACAAATGCATGAGATAAATGATAGTCAGGTATGCAGAGGCTGAAATACTGTATCCCAGTCTGAGAGGACCCTCCTTCCTCCTCTTCATCAGGAACAACAGAAGTTAGGAGACATGCCCATGAAAAGTGCAGCAAGGAGGAGATATCCCACATGCAGTGTTTAATGCTCCACAACTGATTTCAGGATTTACCTCTAGAAGTCACCATCAGATTATGTAAATTATGGTGTGGGTGCTGAGGAAGCGCTGAAGGTGCCACCAATGAAGTGCATCACCCACAGACTAATTCCCTCCCACCCAGCTGTCCCAGCACAGAAGGCTGTGATACCACTCCCAGAGCCCAGGTCCCCTCCTGCTGCTCCCCCCTTCTCTCAACTAACTGCAGGACTCTGGAGTTTCTGCTGAGTCTGATCTTCACAGTGTTCACAGTTAGGTCCTTAATGACTGTAAATGTAGACATTAAACCCGAGCAGACTGCTGCAAGTGAACAAAGACAAAACTGCTGTACCTGCGTTTGCTTTGTTTGCAAATAAATCATCCTAACACGTCAGAAACACATTTAGTAATAACTAATCTCCTAATGGGGCTGTTTGATACAGCTCCATGACCACGAGCACCTTCTTGAAGGACACGATCTGATGTGCACTCAAGTTAGCAGCGGCTTGTCTTTACTTCAGCATAAGAAAGTCCACGCAGCAGATGACTGCCACAATCTGCAATTTATTTTATTTATGCAACCTGCAGCATAATTACACAATCATTAAACTGTCAGTCTAGAATGAGCCCAAAATGATGCAAGTTCTGTTACTGAGATAGTGCAGATTAAACAAAAGAGCTAGCCATTGATGTGGAACTGAAAAATGTGAATTCCCAGAAATCCCAACGCAGATCACTTAGCTTTTACCTGGGAACTTGCCCTCCAAATTTGTGCCAGGTTTTTTTCTATATGCAGCTTATGTTGAGTCCAGCAGTATGAAATGCAAAGAAGTGCACATAACTTCTCACAAAGCTCAAAATGCATTTTGTGTACTTTTTATTTACATCAGTCAGGGCTGCTCAGGTAGAAAAAAATGGCAAACCAAGCACCAGATCCAAAATTAGCATTTTATTCAGAACGTTGGGGTCAGAGGTGTATCATTCATATTCTGGTACACAATACAGAGGCAAAGCTGTTCTCAGAAGTCTCTCCAGTTTGAAAGCTCTTTCCTCCCTTCCCTCCCCACCCTCAAAACATACTGTATATTTTCTCGTGCCACCAGTATCAGGCCAACTCCCCTCCCCCACTTTTTTGGTACAAATTATGTAAAACTTTTGTGCTAAGAACTTTTCTCCCTCCCCAAACAAAAAAATAATAAAAATAAAAATAAAAAAAATATTGAGTACTCTAACTACAGTTCAACAATTGAATCAATGTCACTTGTTTGCAACCTGTTTTGTAAATACTTTATCCATAACGAAAGATATAAACATGCAAAAACCTGAATCCATAGTCCAAATAATACATACACGTGTCCTGAAGTTTCTGCACTTCTCCACAGACTATGCCAATAAAACATTATGTACACATACCATTTTTTACAGTGAAGTGGGAAAAAAAGTCTAGAAATTAAAAAAAAAGAAAAACCAAAACAAAAAAAGTGTACATGGATTAAGACCAAAATGTGTCTAACATTCTAGCATAAGAAAAAAAAATCAATTCTGCTACAAACTGGTGATATGAAAACTCCTTTTATTTGCAACCAGCTGCATAAGTTTTAGAATTTTAGTGAAAAAAGTCCCCTAACATCTAAAACTAGAAGTAATGTACATTGTTCCACCTCATGGTCTTCTCTCCCAGATAATAAAATTGTTCCATGAGGATTTTTTTGTTTATTTTTAATCTCCTTATTTTAATAAAAGCAATGCGATGTAACAAAAGCATGTTGAAGCATATTGTGTTTCACCTTACTCCTCCCCACCCCAACATATTTTGTCTCTTTAATGCATCATTTCATAAATCAGTACCATTAAAGCCTTAAACATAAAACTAATTCCGATCTGAAAAAGGTACAAAAAGGCACATAAAATCCCAGTGCTTCTGTACTGTAAAATTCAAGTGTAACTGAGCTCAATATTTTTTTCCAAACAGCATTGGATCACTGATATTCCACGGAGCCCAAATTGGTTTGCAGCCTAAGCCAAAGCCTTCAGCAAGCACTTGTGCTAGTAGACTACAAAGTTAAAGCCTAGCTTCTGTATGCTTTTGGGGAATATCAGTTGAAATGTTTGTACTTGTCCGAAACCAAAGTTCACTTTGAAGTTCAGTCATCACCTCCACCGTACATATCAGCAAGTTTCTTGAAACGTGGGCCCCAGTCATTTAGGTAGTCATAGTCTTGCTCACCACCACTACTTGAGGAGTTAAGAGAGCTCAAGGATCCTGCAGTGGAGCCACTTCCTTCATAGTCAAAGACTAAGAGGGAGTCATATGGTGGGGCTGTAGGGTCATTGTCAGCTGCTTTAAGTCCCTGCAAGAAGGAGAGGGAGAAAAGAAGATAAAGTTCTCTGAGAGCGAGACAAAACACAACTGGAATGTTGCAGTGCAGTTATCTATAAGCACCACTTGAGAAAACCAAGTTCTTCCTCTTCTGACATCCAGTGCAAAGTAGTTTTTTTTATTTTTGTAACTCCTTTTAGAATGGCCAGGTTTCCAGCATTACAGCACTGGACACTTTGAATGTAGCTGAAATTACAGCTCTAACAAAACCTTAAAAGAACGTCATGGCACCGGAACTGAAGCTAATAAATGAACAGTTTCAGAGTTATACAGCTCACAACCTGCAGCATAGGCAATATGGGACTGGTTAAACAGTCAGATGGGGAAGGAGAAATAGGCATGTTTGCAAAGATTCACTTTAACAGCCATCTCAAAACGGCCAATAACATATCCACTGACATTGCTGGCCTGCAGTCAACCTGTGTGTGCCAAAATCTGTATTCAGTTAGCCCCATATATTCATGTACCTCTGTAGGCTGCTGTGAGAAAAACATATGATCCATTGGCTTAAACCTTACATGTTTTGCCATAGCCACCCATGAAATTCCACCTGCACTTCAGAAAAAACACACACACAGTGACATCCACGCGAAAGAGAAAATCATAACCATTTTAAACTCATTTCAAAGTACTGAAGTTATGAACACATGAATAGTGGGTCTGCAGTAATTTTAAATTTCTATAGATGTGAATAATCCAAACTAAAATCAACACAAATTGAACAAGAGGAAAAGCCAGGAAAGAACCACACTTCTTCCAGAAAAAAAGTCTCTTCCCTCCGTTTTCTACACAAATCCAAACCTAAACAGTTATATGAGTAAGTAATTTTAGAATATGAGACAACTGGGCTGTGCTTATCCTGGTGAGATTTACAAGTTGAATATAAAAGGCTGAAGCCTGAAGTTAAAAGGCCCTCTTATGTTTTGTGTTTTTCAACCTCACAGTTTCTTCCACAGGATTAGCAATGCTTTTTCAAGATCTTCCACTTTGAATAGGATCTAGTCTGGCAGCCACTGACAAGGGATAATGTATCTTCCAGAATTCTACTAGTCTGCACAAAGATTTTTAAATTGCTCCCTGTTAATTTTAACCAGTGCTATTTGTGCTGGGTTTACTTTTAATTTTTAATGTTTATTTATTTAAAGAATAGCTTTATTATACTCCCAATTATTTAAAGAACTGAGCGTGCCTCCTTCAAATTATTTGACATATTCTGGTGTTAGAAAAGTATGTTTTACTTTTCTACTGTTTGTGTTTAGTCTAAATGTGACATAATGGAAACAGATGTTCATTTTTCTTCTAGAAATATGCATTGTAGCTAAGCCCATTAATTAAAGCATATGGCATTGATAAGGTAGAAGAGAATTCTGGTTCTTTATTGCCTATCTAAAATCATTCAGCAGTGTGCAAAACGTCCCTAAAATAATTTGCAAAGCAGTGGTGGAAAGGCCCAGCATATTTATCACACTAATAACCTCTGATCAAAAAACATTTTGCACTAGAAATGATCATTTCATGTAGTACAACAACATCAAGCAGGTTATTAACTGCCTGCATTAGAAGCGCAATTTTGAATTATCTGATAAGAATAATTGGTGATGCTTGTTATCTTCCTCTTTGGCATTTTCCATCCTGATGGCCATAATAAGCACAAAAATGTGAGATTTCGAAAAGGCAATAGCAAGCGTTGAAAGACTTCCCCTACCCAGCTTCAAAGTGGCCTTCTCTCAATTTCTGCTGCGGAAGCACAAACGCAACTTTTACTTCTTAGGCCTTATGGTATCTACATCTTTCCTTAAGCCTGCTTGGGGTGACAGACACCCATACTTTTTGAACACAGGTGACAGGTAAGGAGAATAAATACCACTTTAGGTTAAGGAATGCTGAGGTTTGAATCCCAGGTATCCATGTGTGAAAGTCATTTAGAAAGTTGGTTTGGAGATGAGATGCTATTTCCCTGCACTTCTGCCTGCTAAAAGCCAGCCAACCAAAGGATACCAATTTATTAAAAAACCAGTGAACAAAACATTTTTCTACATCACTGCAGAAATCCTGATACGTATCAGCCATCCATGGCAAGGCGTAAGGCAGCCTCTTTCTATCTTTTTCTAAAGGGGAAGTTGTAATTTTTTTTTCAATTTGCTGCTGGTATCATGATAGCATTTAAAAAGAAAACTGGTTTTGAGCTACTGACTGACAAGATAGGATCTCACTAAAAAATTCACTGTTTCAAAGGTTGTGCTAGCAGTGTAATCCATTTCATTCAGAAAACGTAGCTACAGGTCATGTTATGGAGGTATTGATTCAATTGCACAGCACAACTTACACTGACATTTGCACCTATCTTCTGGTTAAAAATTCCTCACATTTATAGTGTAATGACTGAACTTAGCATCTAACTCTTCAAATGACAACCAAGCTTTCTCTATACTTGTGTGGCAAGTTGCATACTAAAATAAGAAAGAAATACTACAATGTTTTCACTTTCTTTCCCTCTGCTAAGCCTATTCTTGAGCATACCCAGTGTACTGCTGTTGGGTTCTACAGCATGTCTGACAGCTCTGGCAGTGATTGTGGCTTATGAAGCTCCCTTTGGTTTCAGTATTGCCACCTTTTTGTTTATTATGTCATCCCTGTCAGTGGGTGGTACCACAGCCTGCCTTATCTGCACAACTGAAAGGCAACAAATGGCTGCCAGGCGCAGCTTCTTCTGATTTTGCTGCCACAGTGTTGTCAGCTGCTTCTGAAGAGAGATCTCAGTTTTCACCAGATGTGTTCAAGAATCTCAGAGCAGCAGAGTTGTTACCACTACTTGGTTTACAGTTTCCTGATCTGAAAACCTCAAGTTTTTACTAGAGCGAGAAGCTCATGCAACAACAGAATTTCTGTGGCACACAGTCAGGACCAGGGGAACCTGCTGGGATAGTGAACTGTCACATTTCCTTGCAATTGATATACCAGAAAGTGCACAATGAGCAGTCACAGAAGAGCCATGGCAATACAAAGGTCAGCCTGAGGTCCAGGACAGATTGAGTAGTTATCTCACTTTTTTCCTTATATATATGTTGTGGCAGTTTTCACTAAGAAGGAGGTAAAGGGCAGAACAGCAGAAACTACAGGGCCTTGGCTGAGGAACAACAGTAACCTGAAGTTATATTTGCCTTAGTATGAGTAGCATTTTCAACTTCTCTGAAATCAAAAGAAAGCAAACCCCTCAAATCTTGAACTAACATGAAACATTATAAAACCTAATGCTTTTATTTTCATTAATCCTACTACTTAATCAGATTCAGTAGACTTTTGATGAGAATGAAAGGAAGAACAGAGCCCTCCAGGGGAATACAAAAAAATTATTTAAATCTGGAACCATATTTTGTCTTGACAAGAGAAAACAGAAAACACCAAGGGACTCTATTTTGCATGGAGGTGCACTGTATCAATAACCATTTACTGAGAATGAATTGAGGGTCCTCCATGTCCCCATGGGATGAGACCTTTGATTTGTAATTGAAATTTAGTTTACCTCAGGCTATGTCCTCTATTGATTAGAAGTATATTCTTAGCCACAAACTCCCCACCACAACATAATTTGAGATTTCAAGGGACAACATAGGTGGTTCTTGAAAACAGGATTAACAAAGCTACTTGAAACAGGCTTAATTTATACTGTCCTGAAAATCCTGACTATTCTAACTGTTAATTATGCTCCACACTCTGCAGGTTATGCTTTAAAAGGCTCAAAATGGAAAACAAGGTCTACAGAGGCTTCTTAATAACACATGACTTATTTCACTGACTTGTTTGTACACTGGACTAGAAGAAAATGAGGTTTTTCCCTTCCCCTCTTGAATTAGAGATTCATCTAACCACTGGAACAGACAAAAGAAGAAATTCCCCAAGGTCATTTAGCTTATGCCTGCAAAACATATTTTGACTATAAGACACCTTCTTATTTTAGACAGTTTGTAGCTCTGTATATGTTATCTCAACTTGTGTTATAAAAATATGCAACTTTTTATCATACTTGTAAGTTGTTTTTCAACTGAGAAGTCATTAGAACACTACAAAATACTCTTACTTATGTATGTCTCATTGACTTAAGTAGATGTAACACAATGGATGACAGCCAGAAAATAAAATACAATAAAAAACAAGAGTACTGCTAAAAGAAAAAACCAAAATGACCCTCTATGTCTTTTTCACTTTTTGTTTCTATGACTCTGTAATAAAAATAAGGAAAAAACCCCAATGCTTGCTTGGCAGCAGTAGTTAAACCCTCCAATATCTGAAATCAATGACCTTTAGTTCTTTTATGTCAAAAGCTGGAGTAATTCAGAGGCTAATCTGAAAAGGCTGTGTGTCTGAGTTACTGGTGAGCATTCAACAAACTAAATTGATTCTCACACAAGGACCAGCATCCCAAAGGATCATACTGAGCAGTGTCTCTGGGAATAGGGTCAAGTGTACCAAAAGACCAGACTGATCGCCTAAAGTGTTCCATCTTTTCAAAACAAGGAGGTAAGGCAGACCTTACTACCTAGAGGTACTGACAACATAAAGACAGCCTCTCCCTGCTCAGCTAGTGACTGGGCTAGTTTTGCAGGTGGGTTGGGTTAGAGAAGCCCAAGGGAAAAATTATATCTAATAATATTGAAGCTGGATGCAGAGAGATATGAACTTTGCTCTTTCTTATCTGGCTATGTTGTTTTCACAGCTCAGCCTATCTTCTGTATGAACTGCCCGAAGAAATGTCTGGAACAGGTTTTACTCAAGATATTTCTTCCATTTATGCCAAGTTAAAACTGAGAGAAACTTACCATATTGTTTGGGTATAATCTTAGCACGACCGCAGGTGGAATTCTCTGAAGAGAGTCTGAAAACCTGTGCAGCCTGAATGCTTATGCTCTAAACAGTAATAACTTGGAAATTTAACCCTAATAGTGAGTACTACTGGGAAAGACTGATTCTCCCCACAATCCCCCTTCCATGTTTTAGAATCACATTTGCCACGGGAAATTTTAACATAAAATAAAGAAGACACTATTTTAGAGAAACAAGATCTCCATTTTGCTCAGACTTCTGAAAAAACAGACAGAAAATGGACAACCTTTGAGTGACTACTGTCTGCTAGAGAGAGGGTTAGGTACAATGCCCAACAACAAAATGATACAGTGCTGTGAAATCCTAAGAAAGAAATACCTTATGAAGGAGAAAAGCTAAATGCTTAATGCTTAAAACATAAAATAGTTCCTTTCACTCAGAGGATATAATTAATTCTGAGCTAACTTGCAGACAGGAAAATTGCCATGTTTTCTGTAACTTCATATATATTGCTAAGGTTTGTTTTAGAGTCAATGACATTAATGACATTATTTTACTGTGTATGAATAGCTGGGAGCAGCTTTCTTCTTCAGTGGATGGCAAGGGAAAGCATAAAGGGAGGTACTGATATAATACAATAGACAGCAGGAAGAAAACAACTCCATGTGCATCTGTGCTGCGATATAGATGAATTGGGTTAAATCAAGACAGCAAGTACTGTTTCTCAGCTTCATGTGTACACATTGATGCTATCATCTTCAAGAGCGATAACCTACTGAAAAATAATATTGCACAAACAGCTTGCAAAGTAATTTAAAAATTGTAGGAGGCCGGACAGACTCTGGCCCCTTCCTGGCTTATCAGGAGAATCACACCCGTTCCTTGCCTTTACTCTGTAACAGAGCTTAATAGATGCTTTGATGGCAAGAAAAATCAGGGCTCTGTGCAACTGCCTGCCAGGTGGGCAGTGTTTGGTCACAGATGTGTGAGAGCAGGATGGGAATCTGATTATTTGGAAGAAGATGAAGCACAAGGAAGTTCTTGTGTGTACACTGCCTCGACCAACAATGTCTGTGTTTTATTGTCCCATGTCTCCACTATCTTCCAGAAGCCAATTATAACTGTAATATTTAGAAATGTAAGGCACACAAAAACCTGGAGTCGCTTAAAACACAATGTCCTAGAAGAATTTTTGTATGTTTCCTGCTAGTCAATTCCCTGCAGGTATTTTTTACAATTGTATTGCTGTATACCTTGAAAGGGGCAAACTCAATTTTCTGCAGCTTTCTAACATAAAAGACTTTAGCATATTAGCATGACTTTTCTTCAAGGCAAACAAGAATAAACACATTTGCAGCAACAATTCTGCAATACTCTGCAATATGTGTCCAGCTCTAGTTACCAAGGAAGATGTGAGAAAATAATTAACTACTACTATTAATTTACAGAATATACTAAAAAGAGTGGCAAAATTTGCGTTAGCTGTTTTCTTTCTATAATCAGCAAGCACAAGAACCACATTTGATACTAAGTACCACAACACCAATGATTTAAGACTGACCAGTGATAGAAATAATGAAACAAAAGTTTGTAGGAGCATTTCTTTCAGAACTGTGACTAATCTGGTATACTTAATTACATTTATCTTCATTAGATTGAAGAATCAAAGATAATGCAAAAATCTCTGAAAGCTCTATGACAAGACAAGTATTAAAAGCACTTACATAACATTTAATTTAGCTGCCCTACTCACTAATCGTATTTGATGGAATTCTTTTGGTCTTATTGAGGGTACTGAATTTCCACTATTATCTGGATTCAAAGGGTAATGTATGAGGAGAATGAAAATGAACTTCTTCCATGATTAAATTACTGCGAATTAATAAATGAATTTAGGCTATACTATAATTTTGTTAGCCTGTTTATTACTGGGAACCCATTGAATAATCCTGCTTGGAGATGTTGTGGTTGCAGCTGATAACATATTATGAATGTAATTAATAGAAATGTACAGAAGCTAATTGATATATCTTCCCTTTCTGTTTGAAGGAGTTAATTAAATTTGTCTGCACTTTAAAAGAACATGTTTACTTCTGTCTAGTGAGACAATTTTAATTGTCTAAGGAAGCTTAAAAAAGTTATTATGTTCTAACATAACAGCCACTCATGCAGAGTAGAATAAACAAAATATAAAAGCTTATTGAATCTTAGGAGGAATCTCTTTTTTGCTCCTTTACCTCATTAATGAAGTCCCCAATGTCCCCAGGATGAGGAGCAGCTGATCTGACTGGATACTGAGGTTCTGCATGGATTGGCCTTTCATCAAGACGTCTGATTCCAACAGGTTTGATGGCATCTGGTTCCACAGTGTCAGGCTGCTGGAGCTGGCTCAAGTCATAATCCTGCAAAATATGCAACAAAGACAGTACATTAGGAGAATTTCAAACAGTATCTGTCAGGGGGAAACACAAGGAGGAAAAAAGGGGAAATGCAAAGTATCATTTCACCAGAAGTCCTATTTTCAGGATTGTAATGCTTACAGAGAATAAGTCAATAACATTGTTATTTGCATACCAACAGGATGTTATTTGATTTATACTCCCCGATTCTACCGTTTTGATTCTATTCCATCAGATTTGTAGAGCTTCTCATAAGTTTTCCATTGAGAAGGCAAGGATTTGAATAGTACTATTAAGAGACTAAACACTTTACCTAGCAGTGATTTACTGCATAGAGCAAAGATGCCAAATCCAACTCTATTTTTTCTAAGCAAATAAATGCCAGACATTCTGAGAAAAAGGCAAGCACAGTGCTCTGCAGCATTTTCTAATACCTTCAAAGAATGAATTTAAGACTCCTTGCTGATTGCATGTGGCTTCCATAATACGAAAGCCAAAGGGGGAAAAAATGTCATAAGAAGTACAAAGCTCCTCAGATTTGGCCTTAATTCTAAGCACTTTCTAGAGATTACTCATGGATCTGTTCATTAAGTACTTGATGCTGCAGTTTCAAACTCTGGCAGACTGATGAAGTTAGCATAGCACTATGAATTCCAATAAGCGGCATGTGTGTATGTATGTAAAAATTTTAATTAGATCAATGTTTATGCATTTAAGATAGATATGCCTGAATTCTCTTTGCACAGTGTGATGCATTTCAGCACTGTCATTCATCCCACTGTTGTCATGTCTAGAAGGCAGTCATGCTCCAGGATGCCTTTACACAATGCATCGGTGAAAATGCGGAACAAAGAACTGGGCTTAAAGGCTTAAACTAAAGCCATTGAAGAACTATCAGTAGATGGGGTCTCTTGCCAGCTCTATTGCATATGAAATACTCTGCCCCACAAATAATTCTAGCAGTTACGAAGCATCCTAAATAAGCTGCTTTATCAATCATCAGTATCCATTTTTCAACAGTGTTGTTGTGGTAAAAATCTTATTTATAATCACAACTTGCTGGAAGTCATCTGTGCAGACAATTACATTTTCATTAGTTCCTAATTGGCTCCTAAAGCAAGGAATGCAAGCCTCTAGTTCTGCTGTTACCTCAAGGGATGTAGGTCCTTTTTGAGAGTATAACCTATCACGACCCCAAACCCAGACTTTTCAACAGCAAGTCTGTTGACAGCAGTGAAAGTAGTTTGTGGGAAGAATTGTAACTATCAAATCCACTACACCTTCTAATTTGTTACTTGGGTCCTCAGATGACTGCACACAAATATATAGTCAAAAAAGGTGGAACAGCTCCACTGAGATCTGAGAATGCAGTTTCATATGCTTTAATTAGATTACAAGTTCCTTGGGGCACATCTGAAATTTCTACCCTTCGGTACTTCATGTACCAAACAGAATAATAAGTGATCTCCAGGAAGCAGTACGAATTGGAGAAAAGTAAACAGAACAGAACTTTTTATCCTTTCCCTTTTTATTGTGTAAAATAAATCAAAATAGTTTAGAGACATGCTATCAGAAAATCCTATCAAACAGAGAAGAATGTACTTTTTAGAATTTATAAATATGTACCACAGGTGCTTTTCATACCCACCCGTGTACTTTTTAGAATTTATAAATATGTAACACAGGCGCTTTTCATACCCACCCAAAAGATAAAGGTGGAAAACACCAGCAGGGAGAAATAAAAAATAAGTTTTTTTCTATTCTAATCATTTCATTATGGAGGAATTCAAACTAGTACAGTTAAATAACAACGTATTAAAACCAGAAGAGCCTCTCTGATCATTTCAAGTCTATAAAGATAAAAGGTTTTTCCACCCACACACACATACGTACACAACTCTTTTACTGGTTAGTGGTCATACAGAAATGCAATATGAATCAAGACAGTCAGTCTAGTATCTTCATCTCTAAGAGCACCCTTTTGTGTACATTTATAGTTTGAGACATATCCAGGCTCTGACAGCTAAAAAGACAGCAAAGATGGCCATCTGTGAGGTTACAGCAGTGCAGAATGTGCCCCTATGTGCACTCCCATTTTGGTTTTCTTTTCTAGGGTCATTTATGACACTGACATCTAGTCTTCTATCAGAGAAAATTTATTTTGCAGGTCTATTAGTGTCCATACAGGAAGAGAAGATCCATTGTACTTATTACCTCAGACTCTCAAACCCCTCGTATCATTAAAATCAATACTGACTGTACATCAGTCGGATACGGCCAAGTCATCCACCACCTCTCCAATCTGGCTTAGTGCCAGGCAAACACAGCATCATGCAAAGACTCCAGCTGTTTCAACATTCTGTCTAAAGTCAACTCTACTCAACTACTTCAACGTAAAAGAAGGAAAAATGTTTTGAAGTGCCAGGGCATAAGCGGTTTAGGGCTGCTGAAGTTCACTCGGTGCTGCTTTCATAGATAGAAAAGTGGGAATGCTTTTCACATATTACCTCAAGCTCCTGAACAGACTTTAAGGTTAGCCTCAAGCAGAGTTTGTTAAAATAGTTAACTGCAGAATTGACAGCTAAATGGAAAACTGGCACATGAGAGAGAGAACAAGACATGCGGGGGTAGGTTGGGATAGCCAGCTTTGAGCAATATTCTGGGTCATTATTTTTACTCTTTATTTCAGAACTACAAGTCAACAATGTTTCAGTTTTGCCCCATTTTCATTCCATATAACCTGTTCCTAGTGACCATCTGCTGAGGGACTACTGACAGCAGTTTCTGATGAACAAGACTCGGTGCTCCACTGGAATGTACTGAAGCGGAAGTTGTGAGCATCTAATTCATACAGCTGCCAATTTTTGTCAGAGGTAATTATTTATGCTGTTTAGCCCTAATTGAAGCAATTCTAGAAAAAATACCTCTTCTTCTTCCCTCAGTTTGGACAAATCCAAGTGGAGGGTTTGTTTGAGGTTTTTTCCTCAAACTTCTGGACAAACTTAAGATTGTTGATGGAAGAGAGACACTACTTAGTTTTCCTCTACTGGATGCTTGCTAAGGCCAATCAGTTTGCACCCATTTTGCACCTAGCTAAAACTCAGCCCTTTAGAAACCAAACAAATTTAGACTAGTCTGATAATTCAAGTCTACAAGGAAATAGAAACTCCACATTCTACAACAAGAATTGAAGTGAAGCAAGATGAACAACCCTTTGTCTTTCCCCTTGTTTATAAAGAAAACTGGTATCACTTGAGACAATATAGCTACCCTTTACATAAGTGGTAGTTATAGAAATGACAACCTTAATGCTTTATCAATATAACTCCCTTCATGCAACCACCAGCACTTCTGTCTCTTTCATTAGCATCTCTGGCATTGCTATTTGTTCTTGCTGAAAAAAACCCCTGACATCTGCATTGAAGCAGAAAAACTTCTGTTTACTTTTGTTTTAATAAAATAAAATCACCATGTACTAAAAGGGCATTTTATCAGAAGCTGCATGTTGTAAAATCAATCTCAAAAATCCCTCCCACAAAACCCCTCCCCTCAAAGCTGATTATAAACATGGACCTTATTAGCTATTCACTTAGTTCTAGACAGCTTTAAGCAAAAACTTATATCATTTACTACTTCACACCTTGCATATCTGAAATGTGAGATCCCAGTGAAACAGTGCTAAATGTCAAAATCAGCTAGCCAAGCCCTACAAACTAACCACCTTACCAGATGTGTAAGCAGAAGGCTCTAAAACCCCCAAAATCACTTATCTAAGAACATCTATATAGTAGTTCAAAGCACAATCCAAGCATCTCAACTCGATTAGAAGAAATTTCCAGAATAGAAGAAAAAGCCATTTTATATTCCCCAGTAATCACTGAGAAACACGATAATGTAGCCTTCAAAACATCTTCCTTTAAAAAACTTCCTCTTGTGCAAGGCAGCTATTCACTCAACAACACCCAAGTAATAATCCCTCATACAGCAGTCATCAGATGGAGAGATTTTTTTAAAAACATAACTTGCTTTCTGATTGACAGTTACCAGATCCTACCAATTTCCGAAGAACAAAACCAAATCAAACCAACCAACCAACCAAAAAAGAGAGGAAAAAAAAAGGAAAAAAAGGAAAAATAAAATAGAGGGGATAAGAGTTTCTCAGAAAGTTCTAGTTTTATAAAGCTGCTTTTTTTTTTAACCTCCTGGATTAGCTTTTCTGGTTGTGCTTACATACTAGAAGATTTACTTAAGTTCTTGGAAAAAAGTAAGTAAGAATGTTTACAGTAACTGAACCTGCCTTACATGAATGCATACTGGGACATTATTAAGAAGAACTTCAAACAATAGAATGAAACCACAAGTTACTAAAACTGCACAATACTACACACATAGGCAGGACTGACTCTTCAAGGTGGGAAAACTCTGAAAATATTGTAATGTATTACATCTAAATTGAGATTTCCACTACAACAGCCCAGTATCTGGAATTTGACTGACATTCATTAATGATATATGAATCTGGCTTCCCTGTTATCTCAGAGCTCTCAGTTTAGTTCCTGGCTGTTCATGAGACTGTGTTACACACTTTCAGGGATGACTTGGTTTTATACCTTCTACAGAACTAAAGCTTTGGGTAGGCATGAACATAGGCCTGGACATATAAGCATACAACAAAAACACAATACCTGTTTCTCATTTTCAAAGGATTCTTTGCAGCTTTGGCAAAGAAATATTAAAGTTCAGATCTATCTATGCCATACAAGAAATAACTAATTTAATTGTCACTAGATTACTAAATATTGATGGCAAACTGTGTCATTTACTGAACAAAATCAACTGCAGTAGCTTAAGAGTATGTAAAACAACATTGGCAGGTTTGCATTTCACCCACCCCTTTTACAGGATGATGCCTTAATGTAAACTCAGTTTTGTATTTTCTAAAGAGAACAGAGCAAATTGTGTCTTGAAGTACCTACAGATAAAACACATTCTGTTTTGTCTCTGCATTCCAAAGACAATTACTGTCTATTCCAACAGTGAAATGGGATGGATAAGGAAGGGAAGAAATATTTTACAGCTGAATGTTCCCACTCAAGTCATTTAAAAACAAGGGAAAAAGGAGTGAAAAGCAATCCTGATATATCTTACCAGTCTACCCCTCCAAACCAACCAAACATCATCCTAAAAAAAGCTATGAGAAATCTGCGCTTAAAATATTGCCTGAGTTCTGCAAAATGCTCCGACCCACCCTAAATCTTATGCTTGCTGAAATAATGGAACTTCAAAAAAAGCAAAGCACAGAGGCCTGACTACATGTAGGCTGCAGGTGGGAAGCTAGTTAAAATGCCTGTGCCAACAGTAGCTCTTTATTTGCCACTCACTTTTAGATTACTTCCTGTGATACTGCTTTTCCCATTTGTTTTTATTCTACATGCATCTGGAGTATTACAAGTTAATAATTTTTAAGATAACCAAGAAGCTTGCTTATATATAATAATAAAAAAGGTGAAAGTTAAACTACAGCTGCAGATAAAACACAGTAACAGCAGAGGTTCTAAATATGATAAAATAAGACAAAACAATTCTGTAATGGGATTATAGAAATATTACTTTTCATAAGATGAGATAGATTCACCACAGAATAACTGTAATTCCTCCACGGAGCACTACATGAGTCACTCATTCGAACAAGTGAAGGTAATGTCTCAGTAAGCAAACACAATCCCTAAAATAACTACTTTTTAATTATATACTACATATTCATAGCGAATATCTTAGCAACTGTCATTTCATTCGCTACCATTAAAATTTCTGAACATACAACATGTTCCATTCTAATGCAATGCAAAATAAAGGTTAGAAAGTGAGAGTAAATGATCTGAGTAACACTCAGATAGGGTGGTAAAAAATAAAACATAATCACATGGAGTTATGGAGTTCATAGACTAGGTAAGGAGCATTATCACGTTTACAACAGAGGTTATAAGAAAATCCAGCACAGAAGACTAATGTAATCTTAAAATGAAGGCATACAATTCTTATGACAATAAGAAAAAACCCAACCAAAAATAAACCACACAAAAATTCTGAAGGATTACTTAATTCTCTTTTATCTATGACAAACAAATGCTGGAACAAAGCTACCCTTTCTGTAAAGGAGCAATTTCTGTTTAGAATTTAGATCCTGCACATGCAAAAATAAACCATTCTGCTTCTATGCTTAATGCTATTAACACCATTAAAATAAATGCTACTATTTTCTTTCTTTACCTAAATGTGCAATAAAACATGACAAAAAGCAAGCTATTGTGTAATGTCAAACAAGGTGATATAGGAAGGACCATGCAGAATCCTCAGGAAGAAAACTACTTTGAATAATAGTAACATCATTGCATTGGAAACTCTTGTGCTGAAGAGATTTGAGGGCTAGATTAAAATATGTTCAAAACAGCTCATCTGCAAGACTTTCAAAGCATACCACCCACTTGCTCAGGCAACTTGCTTCAACAGGACCACCTGCATGAGCAAGTACTACTAAAATTCAGAAAACACTACAGAAATGAGCTCAAAGGAGATGAGAGAATCATCCTGTGCAGTGAGATGTATACAAAAGCAATTAAATGGAAAAAAATGTATCACAGTTATCAGGCTGACATATGCTGCACATATCCCAGTCGAGCACCCACTGCCTCAATGTAAATCACATCAATGCCCTGAGATACGTGACGAAAATGAATTAGTGCTGCTTATAGGTTGTGATGTGCAATGTGCATCAGCTATGCTGCAGACACGTGCTAAGTGCTTTAACACTCAGCCAGCATCAGGTTTTGGAATTTAAGGCTGAGAATGGTGTTACAAGTTGAGAGCACATTGTATGAGGGGAGAATATCCATCATTTGTGTCTCACAATTCCCATTTGCTAGACAACTAAAAACTCTAGATTATGAAATTCATTAATAATCAAGAGAGTCAGTACCACTTTCATAATCTGCACCTAAACTAGGCACATCTGTTTCAGAACTGTTGTCCTCCACCTCAATAAATTTAAGATGCCATTAAAAAAACCAAAACTGCAAAAACACAAGAACAAAGTAAAACAATAACCCACAAACCAAACAAAACCGGTCCCACTGACTTCTGTGGAATAATGCAGACTCAAGGCGTCTCCTGGCTCACCTCCTGTAAGTCAGGTAGCTAAACTGCCAAAAGTAGAAAAGAGTAAACAAAATCCTGAGAATAATCCAAGACTTTCTGTCTGAAATACCTTTGGCTCCTCTCATACTTCCCTTATCCCTAACTTATGCTAGCACAGCGATCTTTCACAACACTAAGAAAACGAGTTTCTCCCTGAATGACAGGAGTGCAGTACAGCTTTCAGAGCCTGCTTTTCTGAGAAACGTGAGTTTAGGTGAAAAAAGTCCAGAACATTTCCAGTGTCGACCGTGCTCTTCAGTGGGGAACAAGGGGACTTCAGGTATGACCTACAGCTCAAAAGCTTTTCTGTCTTAGGGATTTAAAAGCACTGCAGTGGAGATCACATGACCCTGTGTACATCATGCCAGGCTAGAGGAAGACCACGACTCATTCAAGATCCTCAATTTTCTTTACAAGCACTCAGTCTGTCCCGACTGAACAAAGCAGGCCAAGATGGACTCCGATGGGATTAGTCAAAGACCTTCCAATTTTCTTTACAAGCACTCAGTCTGTCAGACTGAACCAAAGCAGGCCAAGATGGACTCTGATGGGATTAGTCAAAGACCTTCACAATGGACTAAACTCCTCTTTTATTACATATTTCACATCACAATCCTTGGAAATGCTACAGGAAGAAAAAAAACCCAAACATAAACAAAACCAAACAGGAATTTCACCTTGTTTTTGGCAGTTGCTAGAGGAACTAGTTGGAATTTGAACTCATCAAAGTTCTTATGGGAGACATTACTCCGATAGAACATACAGAGTTTGAAAGAACATGCTGAGCATGCTTTAAGAGTTACTGGGTCTGCTGTGATAGCTCAGAAACCCAACTGTGTAGTTTCAAAATAAATAAATAAAACTTCTTAAACAAATACATAACTCTAAGAGAAAACTCACAAATTTAAAACTAATTTGGTTCAGGAGACAGAGTCCTAAGTACTATCGCTTATCTTCAAGCTGTACCAGCCATATCTTCAAGACAGCTAAACATCTGGGAAATATTAGGCTACACAGGTAAATCTTCAAGTATTCATTCATCTAGAAAAGCATGTGATTTTAAAAAGTAATTAACTAGCTGCAAATAAAAGTAATTTTAAACAGTTTTGATTATAAAAACATCTGAAGCTTTTAAAATACTGTTTTCACTGAGATTCACAGGAAGCTTTGAGTATTCCCTTCTATTTATTTCACTGTATGAGATGTACCCTGGGTTGGATGGTGCTGTCTTTTAGAGCTACCTTGTGTACTGCCTTCTACTGAAGTTGCTTGTTTAATCAGTCCTGAGGGTTTTGAGAACAGTGCACCATGAAAGGTTAATACTAATGCAGAGCATTTTCCTCTGTCACTTGCTGATGACTTGTGGATCCAAGGTTGACATAATTTTCCTTGATTTTAATAGAACAGTGGCAGTTTTACCCTGTGAGGCCTCATTCTCAAAACACGCTTTTGATGGAAGTCCCAAACTTTGACACTTGAATGCTTTCCTTAACTTTGACAAAAATTCAAAGATCACAGCCAATACCTTTTCCCCATACCGTTCTGCACACAGCTTTGCTTATACAGTATTTTGCTAAGCCACGTTTCGCAAAAATGAGATTACTACTTGTAGAGAATTTGTTGGGACATTTGAAAAGCTTTGCAATCCAAGTTCTTAAATCTCACATAAAATATGTGCAAAAGCAAATAAAACCCAACGAAATATAATCCTCCCTACTTCCCTTGGCCACAGGAGGTGAGGAGGGCCAGGAGGGAACCAGGAACAAATGAACCTAGGAACTATTATAATCTGGTTAAGCACAGCCAGAATTTAGATTTTACGAAACATCAAACCAAAATAAAGTAAAATAATCTCCCTGAAACGCAAGACAGAACTTATTTACATCATCCATTGTAGACAGTAAAATAAGTGCCTATGTGAAAAGTCTGCACTCTCCCTTCAGTGATTCTGGACAGGAACTGATTCCTAGCTTTGGAGCTATGGGAGAAGCTACCCCCTTTTAGTCTACTAGTGGTCTAAAACTCTGGCTACAAAAGCGGTTATAAAAGTCTGTTATACTTTGTATGAGCTTTTTTTTTCTGGATTTGTTTGTTATATTTGGAGTGCATAAAGATGTTTTAGACACAGAGACTATGGTCTACTGCTCAATAGATAGGAAATGGAGCAGTGTACCTGAACAACATGGCTAGCAGCAAAGATAATTGAATTGCAATAGTGGATTAAAAATTTGTCTTAAGAAAGTAAGTAGGGGCTGTGTGGCTAAAAATAATTCAGTCTTTTGTAAAGCCCTTAAACCTCTCTGTGTCTAGGTGCTTTCTATACTGTGAAAGGAAATGATCCTAATTTCACATTTCCTACTGCTTTGCTGCCACTCCACCCATTGGCAGTTTCTTCTTTCATTGCATGCAGTAAGCTCATTTACTGCTGGTGAAAGGTTGTGTTTATGGATGGTTTGCATCGTGCTAATCTCTTTGGTATTCACAGAATGTTACCTCCTGCCACACTACTCTAACTATACCTCTCACAAAGACAGCACTTCCACAAGAGAGGAGCACAGGACAAGATGGGCAGATGAGAGACTTCAGAACCATTTCTATTTTACTCACATTGTACACTGTTACAATGCTTAAAGTTTCGAATCTACAGCACAATCTCTCCCAACACTACTATGACACCTACGACTTCCCAATGGTATACACTGAGAACCTTACTGACGCTGTCCTGAGGGATGTTTGGACAATAATTAAAAATCAAAACTCCATGACAATTGCTGAACCCAGAGAATTCTGGGTGAACAAGAGCTGGGGATATGTGAACTGAAAAATGAGTTCTCACAGAACTGAATTTTCTACGTTTTTTTTTTAAGCTTGTAACTCCTCTGTACAATAACAGATGCACAAACAGGATGTAGTTCTTGTACTTAAACCATCTATGTGCAAACAACTGGAATACATGCATAGACTCAAAGGGTTGTTTTCACTTTATTTAACAACATAAGCAATTTTCCAAAACTGCATAAACTGAAGTTTCCTTTGCAAATTGCTTAAAAAGAACATGATGCAGAAAAGCCAGGAAGTAGAAACAGTACTTGGGGAGATGCAGGAAGCATGGAAATTACTAAGGGGAACACAAATTTCACACAAACAAACAAATGAGCAGAAGGCAACTATAAAAGTCTGTACCAGTCAAGGGAGACATTTTTTCAGATAACTCAAGTGCCAGATGACTGAAACTGGGGATGTGTGGAAGAATTACACTTAATTTTTCAAGGCTTTTAACTGGAAAATTTCTCAGGCTCTATTATATGCAATGTTCTCTTTGCAATTATTACACTTACTTCTGCCACTAATAATGTGCATAAATCTCCTGTTTGTCATGTTCATAAAGCACTTAATAAACCTCAGAAGGAAGGAAGAAAATCGTACTGCTCAGAAATCAGTAACTTGGAGAGGGGGAAAAGGAGCTATTCTTGGCATATACACATCACTCCTACTCCTCTAACATATCAGCAGTGGTTCAACCAGAGGTGACATGAGAGTAAATGCATATGGCACCTGCCTGGAAAGGTATCTGAATAAACACAGATGTGCCCTGACAGCTACTTGAAACATAAATACTTTCCAAGCTTGAAATCCCAGTGGTGGCCAATCTGTCAATAGCCAACATTGCTGTGTATCTAGAAAGGCATTCACCCACCACCAGGAAAGGGTCATATTTGGATTAGACGATATTAGGCACTCTGCACTGGTGATTCTGTGCAACAGGATCCCAGACATGGAGTTAAGAAACTTTACAGACAGCAATGAGAGTGGATGTTAACCTTCATTTAAATTTAACAGCCTTAGTTGGAATCTGGTCAGCATGCTGTGACTGTAAGAGGACAAGCTATTGATTTTACATCTTATCCAAATGACAAGCAATGGGTATACCCGGGACTGAAAAAAAGCCAAAACCCAACCAAAACCCAACATGAGAAAGCAATGTTTTTATTTAAAGTTTTGAAAATATCAAAATGCCTTCAGTATTTAATTGAAAAAGTAGTTACCTATTGTAGTGTGTCTATAGAAACAAAATAGATAAAACTGCAGAGTGAAGTGCAAATCCATACAGAAAACCCATTAATCATTCCTCACCTGATCTTCTTCTCCACCCCCTTCCTCATCGTATTTCAGAATGTTGTCCCTCACATCATCTTCTGGATCAATCAAGAGCTGCTTTGCCTGACGCTCTTTATCACGGCGTTTCATCCATACCACGAACATTAAAACTAAAACTATAATGCAAAAATGGAAAAAACAAAACCAGGTCTGAAATACAGCCATGGAAAATTGTACAAATTTAACACCGAGAATTAAAAAAGCGAAAAAAGAAATAAAGTCAAGAGAGTTAGATTTGACTGTACTGGATGAGGTGTGGGGTTTTTAAATGAAAAATTTGACAGAAGGCAGCTTAAGCAAGAGATGTTTATATTCAGGCCGCTATGGGCAATTTGATTTGAAAATCAATCACATATTCAAGGTTGTAAGTCACAAATCCATTCCTCATCTGCAAAATAAACTTGTCACGAAAAGAAGTAAGGAAGACTACGCTTCATAAACCACTAGATTCAGAAAGCAATGTCTCCTTCACTATGGCTCTGTCAATTCAATACCTAGCATTTTAAAAGCATCTCGTATCAAGAAAATAATTGTACTGCATGATTGTATAGAGTCATGGGCTTAGCCAGGTTCAAATACGTATTTTTTAAATTATTCCCTTCCATAATTTTCTATGTTCTAGACTAGCGCTCAGTATACTATGAACAGGCTAAGCCCTTCCTTGTGTTCTGCCACAACTGTAAATCAGTTAACTTTAATGTGTAGGAGAGCCACCCGATAATTTACTATACTGGACAGACACTTAGTCATGGTGTTTAGTCATTTCACTTATTGAATGCACTTGACACCAAGTAAAATACTAGAAGAGCTTTACGCAGTACTTAAACATACACATCTTTGTTCCCGCAAGCTGCATTATGTGAAGGGCTGGGATGTATTACTTTCCAAAATCAAACAGCCTACTTTAATTAATCTGAAATACGATAGAAGTAACACCAGAGCACTCCTTAAAAGCATTGCTATCCACTGTGTATGGCATCAAATCACACAGTACCAGCAGCATAAGAGAGACTGGATGTCTGGGGACTAATCATATCTTCAACCTGGTCACTCACTGACATAACATTACAAGTGCCCATGGGCGTAAATGGAAAAATCTCTTTCACAAACCCACTGTGGGGTTTGACTGCCAGGCAAGTGCTTGTTTTACTGTCTCACAGACTCTAAATCCTGTCTTATCAGAGAGTTTTCATGCTTGTCCATGCTTGAACCATGCAGCAACAATTCTTGGACTTGAGTCTTTTATCACTCCCCCCTCTTTGCCAAGGTACCCGAGACTAAAACATAAGACAGTACTTGCAAAACAAGAAAAAAAGAGCTGGGATTAAGAGATCTATGTACTCACTGAGCAAGATGATGATACAAAGCAGAATTGCAATGATGGCACCAGTGCCCAGCCCTGCACCAACAATCCGGTCAACATCAGTGCAGTCTCCGTTTATGTCACACTGGCAAACTTTCACTTTCAACAAAGAAGTGCTAGATGCATGTGGATTTCCAGAATCTGTAATTACTATGGGCACATCGTAGATACCTGCCTCCAGGAACCTGATTCTTAAGGAGAGCTGGGCGTGATCGCCTGCGTGTGAAAATAAGGCACTTGTTAAAAAGTAATGTATTGTTCATGCGGGTTTAAAACAGTACTGACAAAAATGGGTCATCTTTGAGCTACGTGTTAACTTATTGCGAAAACCAGTATGTGACACTCAGGATAACAGACTTCTTGATCACTGCAAGCATCTGTTCTTTCTTAAAATTTCTTGTTCTTTGATGATCTTACACAAAGGTGCTTTTATGTTCATATTAACCGAATTCATGTATGTTGTGAAGTAGGACCAAAGTATAAAATATAAAACCACATATGTAATAGTTTCTTTAAAATTATTTAGATTCCGATAATGCTAATTACCACTAATTCGAACAATGGTCCAATTCCTCTTAATACTAGCAGGTGTCTCAGGCAGCTCAAAGGCAAAGGGGCCTGCATTAGGATCTATGTCAGGGTCTACAGCAGTGATGTTGATAGCATTAGGCTGTAGTGTTTCACAAGTTGTGGCTTCTTTTGGATGCACTTGAGGAGCATTATCATTGATGTCCAGCAGGTATATCTGAAGTGTGCCAGTTCCACTCATCGGGGGAATTCCTTAAAGAAAAGAAAATAGCACTGAGCCTGTTTCCAATAGCAAAGTTACTTAAATGAAGCTAGAGCAACACTTTTTAATTATCATTTACTTGTTTACTTCAGTTTTGTGATTCTGTCTTTACAAAACCAATCTAACAATGTCACTGCTCCTGCTAATACACTCATTCTTATGTAGCCTGTTCTCAGAAAAATAGTCCTACAGATAACTGCAGATCCATGGATCAGGGACTCAACCATTTCACTGACCAGACAGACAGTTAACCTCTAGAGATGGTCCACATCAAAGGCTTCAAGGAAAAAGGTGCAAAATTGAAATAGTTTGACATCTGGGTGAATTATTTTGCAGTTCTGAAGACTTATGATCACCCTTTACCACAAGTGTGCTATTTAAATTCCCTTTAATAGTGATTTTCAGCACGCTACTCCTAGACATTCTTGCTATCCATATTGAATGTGTGATGCTTCCGTAAACCTTGCTGAAATCACACATTTATGTGAACATTTGGCACTGAATTTCTCAGTATAATTAGCAATGGTTCTCATTCCACCTCCCGTAATTTTCCAGTTGCATTTAAGCCTTTTTCTCCAGAATGGAGCCAAAGTATAGAAACATTTGATCTCGCTTCCAGTTCATAGAATTTTACTATTTGTCTTCTCTCGAAGGCAAAGAGCCCTGGTGTTTTAAGTTTTCCCCTCTAATGTGAGAATGTTCCTAATGTACCTGTCCATCTTTGTGGTATCAGCTGTGAATAGTATAGCACTCCAGCAGATATCAAAGGACTCATTTCTGAGCAGCGTTAATTGTCATTAACAAACCGACAACAAAAAGACACTTTTCCCTCTGCAGCCTGAATGTGGAAAAATACAACCCCCCTCAGCCAACATATTACTCTCCGTAAACTCTACTCATACTGTGCATTCACTCAACCTACTGCAGTTTTTTTTAGCTTTCTGTAAACTCAACTCATGAATGTAACTAAGCCAGTGCCTTCCTACAAACTCTGAGAATTATTTTTCAGCCCATTTCCCAAGTAGCTGGGAAATGTACAAAGTCTGATACTAATACAAACTTCCAGCTTGAGGTATTCTAAACACATCCTGTTTTCTGCCCCAGTAGAACTGAATGCCATTCAACCACGCAAAAGAAAGCTTTTGGAAAAAAAAAAGTCCTATACTGATACATACCATTATCGGTTGCAAGAAATGTTGCATTATACATATTGTTTTGCACATATATTGACTCTCTGTCCAAAACAGCTGTAGTAGTTATTTGTCCATTAACAGGGTCAATTTTCAGCCAGTTTGCAGGATCTGAAAGTTTTGAGTACCTGTGTATTTAACCGTAAGTTTTGTTATTTATCTGCCAACACAAATATTGACAACAAAGACAGTATTACTACTTTGATTTGCATTCTTAACACATTTTTGGAATTTGATGATGGTATTTCACGAATTTTGCATTTATTAAGCCTTGTCACTAAAATTCTTGAAAATACATAATAAAACCAGTCCTACATTTAGATCCTTGAAGTACCTTGCCATGTAAGTTATCATGTAACTGGAGAAAACCAAACAATTACTGTGAACTATGTATTATTAATACACTGAATTAAAATATTTGTTAAGGATCCTTCTTGCTTGTTCTATACCTACAGAGCTGTTCATACTAACTTTCATCTTGTCAGAGTGCTCAGAGCAAGGGAGAGGCAAAAATGGATAGTGTCAGAGTAGCACTACCTCGTGCTATTCTAGCACTTCCAGTATCACTTCATTTTTAGAGGCCCTGGTTTTACTGTACACTTCTCATCTGAATTTGAAAGAGTGCCTTTCAAAACCATCCTTCTATCTGATAAATATCCTTTGACATTAATCAGGTGCAAGCTATGTTAGTATCTAAGTCCCCATGCTGCCATGTCTATGTTGGTTACATCCAGAAATGAGGAAAATATAACAAACAGCTGATCAAAAATTAAGAGAATCTAAAACTATAAGCATCTGAAATTTCTGTAAGTTCTGGAATTTCTTCTACATGAGCTAAAAAAAATACAGAATAAGCTGAGTCCTGACCCAAGGCTAGTCACTTCTTTAGCTTTGCAGCTAATGATCATGTTTTATACAAGGTGGGAGAAAGAATGCTTTAAGATTTCCATGTTTTCCTCTCTTAATTTGTCTCATTTAGCAGAATTTTAGGCATAGAAAAATTATGATCAAATTATGATCATAGCTATCAGTACAAGACTTCACAGACAGACAACAGCAGCACTTTGCATTGCTGGAGAATAAATGAAAAGAAAACCCTTCAGATTTGATCAACGATCTGATGTGGGTTTGCTGCCATGTTAAAATTACTGGTGAATTTAAATTGCAAATGATCTTAGTTCACACAAAGTGCCTGCTCTGACAATTTGTTGAGATGTAACATATACTTTAACACAGATGCATAACTGCATTCTACCTTGATGAAATGGGACTTAGCATTAAAAGATGACACAGTTTACACATCTATGAACACTGGCCAGGTCACCGTCTCTACAGCCAAAAATCCCTTTAGAGAAAGCTGCACAAAAGCCACTGGATGTATTGGTACAGCTGTGTGCTATGGTAAATGCAGTCATTTCTCAAGCTATCTCTTTGCTCCCCACTCATTTCATAACAAGGATATTGCATTCCAATTGCCAAATAACTGCAAAATGTTTATACAGACCTTAGAGATGTTTGCTGCATGTAACGATCTGGGTCCTGAGCAGTGAAAGTTGTCAACATGCTACCAGCAAGCAGTCCTTCTTCTTGACGCACAAGCTTAGGGTTTGGAACAAAGTACGGGCTCTCATTCACATCAATGACTGTAATGGACACGGTTGCTGTTGACTGAGGAGGATGCTGAATCCCCTTAGCCAAAGGCACTTGATTTTCCGCAGCTACAGTAAGTACAAACATCCTGTTGGTCTCGAAGTCAATAGGCTGGGAAGAGAAAAGAGCAGGAAGTGTTAACATTTACTCGCGGTAGTGATGGACGCACAATAAAGTTTTTAATTTAAAGAACATTTTTAAATATTACTTGTACTGCTTTTCTCAAAAATGAGCATGGAGCCTAAAGAGAACACAATAAATACATCATCTCAACATGAGACATGCGCTGGAGATTTGCTTAGCAGCAGCAGCACTTTTGAAGTCAGAACAGCTAGAATCCTTGTCATTCTTAGATTTAACTTACTCTGGTACTGCCACTAGAGGTAAATGAGGAAATAAATAGTTTAATCAGAAAATGATGTAGAAACTCCCAACTTTGTGCAAGCCACTCACCTGTGCCTCCTGAAGAGCTCTCCTGGGGAAAGAAACCTGCCTCTTTCTGTTCTGAGGATGAAAGCTTCTTTCAAACAAGATCATGGCCATACCTAGCCCCATAGATCAGAGACTCCCATGCCCTTAACATTTCACTAGAAAGACTCATACTACTAATCCCAGCTAACCCTACATCTGACATACCTATGGCTCACATCTTCACAGTGCAGACAACTTTCAGTTTGGAAACTTGCTCACTGAGCCAGAAGTGTAATTTAAGGAGGAGTAAAACCAGTTTG
>NW_008660868.1:38981-91406 GCF_000695815.1 Acanthisitta chloris | reverse complement strand
CATTCCTGGAGACCTGATTCACCTCAGCACTATGCACTGTACTACTCATACAGATTTTAGACTTGAAGAAACCCTGTACCTTACAGGGACAGTTGGCACGTGACAGTATGAAGTCAGTGACAAGAGACAGTCCAATCTTCATTACAGGTTGACAGATCAACTCATTGCACTGCCAATAAAAACTGTAGGCAGACTTCCAACTCTTCCTGAGTGTGAGTGCTTAAAGGAGTGCTGGAAGACTGCAATATAACAACTGGTACCTCTGGGGAAGAGCAGTTATAAACCAGAGACGGTTCTTAAAAAAACCCAGTGTGAGTTACCATTACAGTTGTACAAAAGTCCTATCTTTTTGTCACCTACATACTGAGAAAATTGAAAAAAACCCAACCCCCCCCCCAAAAAACAACCAACCAACCACAACCACACACACACACACACACCAGAAAAACAAACAAAAAACCCCAAACAAAATGAAACAAAAAGGAAAACAATGAAGAAAAAAAAAGTGAATGTTTTAATTTCCAAATGGGAATACTGGCATCTCACAGTTGACTTTGTAATGGATCTGCCAAAACCAGAACAGGCCAACTCAAAGATGAGGCACTTATCAGAGGGCCATGAGGGAAGGTGGCTACTGCTTGGCAGGTTTAATTATAGAACCACATTGTTATTATCACTTGAAGTAAGTCACCCCTCAACACAGAGCTGTGTTGGCTAGAGAATGAAGACAGACAGGTTATTCCATAAAAGGTATTTAAATGATGTTTTAAAAATAGCCAGTCTTTAAATGTCTCTTGTAGAAGTAGCCTCCCACCTATCACTTTTTTCCTCTCTGATTGTGCTTTGACTGTCTATATCTGTTCCTTAATGGGAACATCCTGACATAAAATGTGCAGACAACAAGCATGAGTACTAATGGAGGCCAGAAGGTAGAAAGCCGCTCCTTTAAACTAGCAAAAAATACTAAGTGAATGCTTTTTCATGGATTAATTTCTAACTTTTGGCAAATAGAGCTTCAAAGTCTGTAATTTTCAAAAACTGCTTGGTTGGAATAGTACTAATAGCATAAGCAAGGTAAAACTCAAAAAGACAGATTGCTAACTTCCACAAGACAATGCCCATCCATTTTCTTTTCATATTTGTGCTGGCCTCAGGAGTTCACTGCTTTTCCCTTCAATGTTCTTCCACTTATTCCATCTCTGCTTAATTCTCTGAAATGCAAGCATCTCTTACCTTTACAACAGTCACCATCCCATCATTGCTATTGGGATCGGTCAGGATGGTAAATCGGCCTGTCGGGTCTCCTCCAGTCATTCGGTACACTGCATTCCACGCTGGTGTGTGGGGCTGATCTTTATCTGTTACCGTCAGATTTGCTACGATCACATCTGCCCTGTTTTCTGGTACTTCCCCATAGAACTGCAAAAACCAAGAGAACGTTTCACCTCATCTGGAGAAGCATGCAAGAGCCACACCATACTGAACGTTCATCAAATTAGGAGAGTGCATATCTTTCCACTGGAGCTCTGACAATTTGTCTAATGAAGTTTACCTGAGGCCATCCAGAAAACTGATGGTTTGATTCCCTTGTCAGCTTTTGCCTTTTGGCCAAAGCAGAATACTGTATCTAAAGGATATATATTCTGCACATATTTAAATTCTGCCTGCCAGTACAGTATTAAATAAGTAATAAATATTTACTGTCTGTGAATATAATGAGAAAAGTGGAGAACAGTTATAAATATGTATAACCTTCAGTAACTCGCATCCTGTACTTACAGTCATGGCGGTGAACTCTGGAGGATTGTCATTGATATCTGTCACAGCGATGACAGCAGTTGCTGTGTTTGAAAGACCATATGTTGGGTTTCCTTCCATGTCCGTAGCTTGAATTATTAATGTATATTGTTGTACTTTCTAAAACACAAAATGACAACATAAGTTTTAGACAAAACTAACATTACCATAGGACAGCAGGTGTTCCCAAAATTGCACTTCGCTAAGCAATGGAGCCTATCACACTGTTTATTCTAGTTAGCATCACCCGAAATGACAGGAGCAAAGTTTGTGCCACAGGAATACAGCACCAGGTTTCATCTAGCTATGTTGAACCACTGTTCGACTTTTTTCAAATATCATGAAGATAAGGATAGGCTGACTGCTCCCTACTCTCAAAAATCAAACCACTTTATACAGTTAATATTATGATCACAGGTTTAACTAACACTTGACAAATGGCAAAAAGAACCCAGAGTGCAGTTTATACTAAAACAGGGTAAGTCCTCAAAAGCATTTGAGAGCACTGAGCCAAGGTAGATTTGTCGGCCAAACAGTCACAACTGCCAAGGTTTTGTTTCAGCCAAGCCCAAGTATAAAACCATTGCTGCAACTTCTTGTGATCTCTATGGAAACCGAAGATGTCAAGGCTAACAGAGACAAGTAAGGGCACCGGGAGAAAGGGGGAGGGAAGTGCTCAACGTGCTACTTCTATAAATGTTAAACACCCCCGGCCGAATATGGCAGCTGTGCCCCCCTCCCCTCCTGCGCGCGCACCATCGCCAACAGCCCCGGAGCCAGGCTCTCACTCCCCCCTCCACAGCTGGCGCAGGGCCAGGGTACCTCAAGCACCAGAAATGCCTGGCAGAGACCTGACCTCAGACTAATTAGCTGTTTGAAACAACACTGACAAGGTTCTACTGAAAAAATACCCCCAAAACAGAAAGATGTTTTCTGTGTAGAGTTGCTGAAAAGTTTTAAACTTGTTGCATGCAAGTACTGTGCCTGCTCCTACATTTACCAGTTTATCTTCCTGCTTTGAAGAGAGGTGTTATCCTTCAGTTCCTCCCAAAAGAAAATGCACAAACATAAGGAGTTGCTATTACTTTGAAATACCACTTTCATGAATGGTTTACTAACACTGACAAAAACCTTCTGGCAAAATAAAAATGCTTCAAGAAAATCTATTTTTATGGTTTTTGTGGGTTTTTTTTCATTTGGCACAGTATTTTCTCCCATTATTAAAAACCCAGGGTATATGACAGATTACTTCTCATGGAAACAATTTACAAAAAGAAACTACAGGTATTGATACAAAAAAAAAAAAAAAAAAAAGCAAGGACAACTCCACTATTAATATCTAACTTTCTTTCAAATTTTGGCCAGACAGTATGACAGACACGAGAGATTTAACAGTTATGCACACTTCCAAGCAGCAAATATGAGTCACTGAACAGAAAGTTTTTGAAATAAGCTGTATGAATCTTTATCTCCCACTGAAGATAACTTATGCTCATGCCCTCTTTCACACAGAAACCATTACAAGACACTCCAAATATGTATTGTTATATATGCACCCCGTGATTCTTTAACAAGGTAGGACTACTACTATGTATACAGAAATGCAGCATATATGTTTAATAATACATAAATATGTATACGAATTCTGACTTGGAAAATATACTTGCAAAGTGACCTCCAAATGGCTTAAACAGACATCCTAAAGGTTTTCTTAATGACACCAACAGGAGAAACAGTCATGAGGGAATCAAAAGAAATACTTTTGGCACTTCAATTCAAGAAAAAAAAATATACTTACTGTGAACAATAAAATCTAGAACAGTATTGAAGTGAATCTCGCTGCCATATGATTCTATATTATTGAAACAGCAGGTGCTTCTGATTCATCTGGGTCTTAACACATTGATCCCAAGAAGCAAATTTCATTAAGGAAACTCCATTATTATTACATGGAGACTCAGCTACCCTACAGTTTTCTTATTTAATTCCAAGCAGCGCACTAGAAACTTTCCCCCGAAAGTACCCCAAAGTACAGTGTATACGTTTTTATTTGTTTGGGGTTTTTCCCCTCTTCCCAGCAGTCCCACAAAGAAGATGAACTGCTGAGAACAAAATTTCAGAAATGAACAAGTATACAACTTTCCAAGCACGGGGAAATTGGGGGAGGTGGGTCTTCTCCTTTTACTGGGTGTTGAGATGCAGCCAGGAATAAGCTATGGAGCATGTGTCAGCAGCCTGCAACAGAGACTTAGCAGCAACACATCCAAAAATGAACTGGCAGTTTCAAGAAAGAGCACAGACCTCATCAGTTCACATCTTTCCACTTCAACACAGGCCAAATAAAAGAGCACTTCACTGAATTAACCTCACGTGAGGCAGGAATGTCAGTGTGTAAACTTAAGTACCCTGCCTGACTTCCTTAGCACCTCCAGCAGTAAGGCAGATGTTTTCATGCTGAAGTGAATTCCACAGCAACAGCGGAAGAAGTACGAACAGCTGGATCTCATGAAACAGCATCTTTTGAGATAACAAGTGAAAGATTTCTTCTGCCTTTAGCTGAGTTCCCTTACCTAAGCAAGTCTCTCTGCATGTTAGCACAGATAATGCATTGTGCATGTTAATCTGAAATACCAGCAGATGAGGAATGCTATCAGAGGGACCCCCTTTTTTATTTTGAATGCCTAAAACACTTAAGCTCCCATAAATAATGTGCCACATTGTTTAAGAATTTAAAATTCACAAAGAATTTCTTTCTTTGTGAAGCTCTAAGTGCCACATTGTTTAAGAATTTAAAATTGTGTCTAGTATTTTATGAGCTTAATTAGAGCTTCACAAAGAAAGAAAGACTTAGAGAAAAAGATGGAATGGTAGAAGTGAGCAGCCCAGCTGGGGTTCATGGACAACAAAGAACCTTGTGCAAGGTCACAAGGCGCTCCCCAGCCCACTGTCAGAAGATCTGCTCAATTCAGATCTGGCTTTCTAGACATCTGGTCATTTTGACTTCCACAACTGACAACTCAGGAAATGGAAGAAGCGAAGAAATGGCTTTGGAAGGAAACCATTTTATCTCATATTAGTCTAATTTAATATCTGAATGATTTAATGATAATCATTAATACTTGACATGTTTAAGAAATGTTTACAAATGCTCATTTGGGTACCAGCACAGTGATCCGTCAAGAAAACTGATGGCAAATGACAAGGCTTCTCCAAGTGTTAACATGAGGGCCTAAGCTCCACAGGCAGCTGGTTTCTTCCAAGTTAAATCCCTCCAGTACAGCTAGTCACTATGTGATGAAACTCAAGAATTATTGCTACATCCTTCTGAAAGTTCATCTGTCAAAGATGACCAGGGGATTTTAAAAACAAGGGCAGAGCTGCCCATCATTCTTTTAATTCGTTAGGGAAATACTGTAAAGTTCAGAGTTTTCCTTTCCTCAAATCCCTTCTCTTCAAAACCAACTTAAATAGAATGAATGTTCATAAAACCTCTAAAATTAATTGCAGTATCTAACAGTCTGTTTAGCTTTTCAAATCTTCTGATTGCCCCTTTCAAAGTGAAATGCATCAGAATATTAATAGCCAACCCAGAACATCAGAAAGCATTTTTATTCTCCATTTTAAATAACTCTAAATAAACAGCTAAAAGATGAACAGCAAATTCAGTTTAAAAAACCTTCAGATTTAATGAGCTAAAATGAGGTTAGTAAAACAGAAGTTGAAACAAGATGTGTTGGAAAGAGATTTGTTTGGATTTTATAGCTTGTTTATAAAATAACGCTTATCTCTTGTGAAGTTTTCAAGTGGTTCAAAAGCACAGTTAGTCCATGTGACAGATCTGGAGTTGGGAGGGCAATATTTTTATTCCCAACCTCACAGATGGGTGAATCAGAGCAGAGGACCTGGCACCCTCCTTCTCCGGTGGTGGGCACAGTGAAGAGCTGTGCAGACAAAATGGGACTTGCCCAGCAAGTAGCAGTGATTTACTGACAGATTATTTATTTTTATTGTTACTGTTCTTTTTTTTTAAGGTTTTGAATGTATGTCTTGCCCTTGAGACAAGTCTGTATCTATGCAGTTTCCAATGCTGACTGGTTTATTTCTTAGAAGCGTGTTTTTCAAATTTTGAAATCAGGTATATTTTAATACACAAAATTCAGATAATGAAATTACTGCAAACACCGCAACACAGCATCCAGAAGACCTAAAATGTTTTCAAGCTCTCTGTGAAGGGAAAGGAAGAGGATAGAGAGAGGACAAAAGCTTTCCTGAAGCTTCTAAAAGAAATAAAACAAATAGATAATTTCATTTTCTGTCTACTCTTTGCCCACAAAACTCAGCAAGAGGAAAGGGTTGGAGCTGCTCCCATGTCAGCACCCAGGCCTGAGGTCTTTATCTGCGTGTATTTATTCCTTAAAAGCAAACAGCCTTATGGGACAAGATCTGTTACATGACCCCATGGAACCAAGAGTGACTACATGTACAGAATGCCTAGGTCCAGTTTTTATCCCTATCGTAATTTTTTCTCCTCTGGGCTTTTGTATTCTGTGCCTAGGACAATGACCAGAGTCAACAGGGTGAAGAAAGGGAGAAATGTCAGACTGAGGAGGGTGAGAAGTATTTCACAGAATCATAAAATGGTTTGGGCTGGAAGTGATCTTAAAGATAATCTAAGTTCCAACCTCTCTGACACGGGCAGGGACACCTCCCACTACACCAGGTTCCTCAGAGCCCCATCCAACCTGGCCTTGAACACTACCAGGAATGGGGCACCCACAACTTCTCTGGGCAACCTGTTCTAGTGTCTCACCGCCCTCACAGTAAAGAATTTCTTCCTTTCATCCAAAATAAACCCAACCTCTTTGAGTTTAAAGCCATTCACCCTTGTCCTGTCACTTTATGTCCTTGTAAAAAGTCTCTCTCCACCTCTTCTGTAAGCCCCATTTAGGTACAGGAAGGCTGTTCCAAGTTCTTCCTGGAGCCTTCTCTTCTTCAGGATGAACAACCACAACTCTCTCAGCCTGTCTTCATAGGAGAGGTGCTCCAGCCCACTGATCATCTTTATGTCCCTCCTCTGGACTTGTTCCAGCAGGTACATCCTGTTCCTATGCTGAAGACCCAGGAGTACTCCAAGTGGGGTCTCACAAGAGCAGAACAGAGAGGGAGAATCACCTCCCTCAATCTACTGGCCACGTTTCTTTTGATGCAGCCCTGGATATGACTGCCTGCAAGTGTGTATTATCAGCTCATGTCCAGCCTCTCATCCACTAGCATCCTGCAAGTCACGCAATTTTACAATATTAAGTGCAACTCCGCCCACAGGATTAAGACCTGCCGTACCTCTCTGTCAAGCCCAGCTGCAACAGTGATAATGTCACCAGTTTCATTGTTGATTGTAAACATGTTTGGAGAGGGGCTGCTTGGGGCCTGTGACAAGATTCTGTATCTCAGCATCCCATTCTGTGTATTGGGATCGTCAGCATCGATGGCAGTAACCGTCATCACGTAGGTTCCTAGCAGGATAAATAACTGATGTTATATAAACAGTTTATACTCAGATTACACAAGATCACTTTACAAGCAATGGTCAAAGCATGTATTTCTTTTGGTAAACTCTGCACATTCCTTACTTACTTAAAACAAACCAGCTAAACTCAATACTCACCAACTGAGTAATTAAAATACATAAGAGGAGATAAAAATACTCTGTGTTTATAAAATATCAGATTTGCTTATAACTGAAGAAGCTCCATAAACAATGAATTCCTACAATTCTGCCACAAATAACATTTCTGTAACGACAAAACTTCTCACGTTTAGATACAAATGTTACTAATTGGGCCAAAGGAAATATACTTAATGTTCAGATTCGGTGCACATACTGATAGTGACTGAAAATCATTATAAATAATACTCTTTCAAAGGTCTTTGAGATGTATCTCAAACACCAAGTCAACACTGCGAAGTGAGAAAACACGTTTCTTGTGCTAAGCTATCAAAAAAACTCATTTTGCACTACTGACAAATTAAGAGAGTAGTTTCAGCCATAGTGCAAACTTTAGTCTGAGCTGATTAGAATTTTAATGAGACCTGAACAACACTTAGGTTTTCTCAGGAATTCAAATGAAACTGATTTCAAATCCCAGTATTTCCAAAGCCTCTAAGAATCAGAACTAGAACTGGATCTGGTGACATTTTAGAATTCTCTTATACCCTGACCTGTCAACTAAATGAACGTCAGTGTCTATCATAAAAAAAAAAAAAAAAAAGAACTGTGATGTTATAAATAGGATTTTCAAAAACATGAACCAGAAGTCATATTCTTAAAGACTTCCCTGTCTTAGTTTATGTACATAGTAATTTTGCCTTTTGCAAATGAATCCTAGCATGCCAAAAAGTGCACTAAAAATAAGGTGAAATAAGAAGATAGTATCTGAGATTTTGGTCATCACACTAAAGGCATCTTTGAAAGTACTACAAGGTCTGAAGGCACTCCCCTTTCATCACCTTCAAAATGATACTGTAAACATGATACTTCAAAATGACATCCCTGCTCCCCGAAAGCCCATGAATTACCTGGCTTTGATCCTTCAGGGACTGTCCCATTCCAAACCTGGTGTAAGAATTCAGGTCTATTGTCATTCATATCAATGACATTAATAACAATGTCAATAGGATTTTCTACCTGGTTTCCATTTACATCCACTGCATGTGCTCTCAGCTGCAAAAAAAATCATTAAAAGTATTAAAATTTGCACAACATACAGGCACAAATAGATATAATAACGGTGACAGGAAGTTTCAGGCCAGACATTTTTAGCTCAATGTATTTTGTTATCTGCCACTGCTCCCTCCTATCGACCTTTTAAGTTCTCAAGTTGCTAATGGAACTGCTGTTCAGACTTCTAAACTATTCTAAGTCGCAGACTTCCTTCTTTGATTTGCTGAAAGTTACTTTAGATCATGTAATTTTTATTACTACCAGTGCCTACTGTCATGTATAATTCTGGTTTCAATAATTAGGTTTAAAATAATAGATTTTAATAATTAGAAAACAGACTCTAAAAATAAGCAGATTTATATTAAACAGGTAAGAACTTATAAACAATTGATAGCAAGTGAATACTGGCACCACTTTCACAAATTCTTTACTGATATTATCTATACTGAATAGACATGAATGCATATTAAAAATAGACAGAATAAAACACCAAGGTAGGGTTTATGATAAATCAATGTCAGTAAAGACACTGAAATTCCACGCTAAAATTAAGCTAAAGTTTATGGACTGAATTTCAAATATATTGAAATACTTAAATTTAATGCTCTGATTGTCAAAAAGAGCTGAGTAACTAACTTTGACAGTCAGGTTTACCTAAATCATCTTAAATTTGACAGGAAAAAAAAAAAGGAACACAGTACTTCCAGAAAATGTAAACCTATGTATTTAGGACAGAGCATGGCAACTGCTAGGGAGAAGAGCAACTTTCTCCTATTGCAGTCCTGCTGATGCCCATTACATATATATATATATATATCTATCTGTATGTATGTATGTATGTATATATACACATACACACACATATATCTTATGGCTACAATCTATTAGAAAGGAGCAAGGAGCAAAAGGGCATTATTAACTCACCACTCTGGAAACGACTCATATAAATGTAAATTCCTAAGTCCGTAAACCTTGAATTGCCAATGTCAAATATTCAGTAAAAATCTTACAGATGCCAAAGCCGTTGTTGAGAGAGCCTTTCCCCCACTCATCTCCCCCAGATGCCTCCTGCTGTGCCCTCTGGTTGGGAGCTGCACATGCTCCAAATGCCACAACATGCTAGAAAACTCTCTCTAGGAGCTGAGCGCCTTCTGTAATGATTTCAGCATGGTTTCTCAAAAGTAGAGAAAACTTTAGGGCACAGGCTGGTCTCCCCCTTCCTTAAAATGTTCCTTTTCCACTCATGCTGGAATCTGTGGTCTACTTTGTCAATTTCTTTAGAGCAAAGAATATCATTTTCATAAGCTGACAGACCTAATTTACAATTCCATTAAAATGCTTAGATTTGCCCCTAAAATGAAAATTGGTACGTTATTCTTCCCATCCATTTCTCAAATCACAGCTGCTGCCATTCTAATAGCAGTCACATCCTAATGTAAGTTGCTGAATTAAAAATAAACTTTTGAAAAGTATACAATTCAGTGGAGACTGTGATCAATGGCCTGCATTTGAAATATAAGCTACAGTATCCATATTTCAATCTTTTAAAATTACTTTCTCTAAATACATTTAATCACTGTTTACGTATGTTAATGTATTTAAGCTGCTTAAACATAGTAAGAGTTAGCCTTATTAAGTACAATAAATACAAATCTGCTACAAACTCTTCAAATCATATCTCATAGAAAACTAAATGCTGGCTGCTCAAGTCATGTTTGAAGCAGATGTTCATCTTCAATTTGATAATCTGATTTATGGTAAATTAAACTCTTACATGAAAAGAAGCAATCTGCTCCCGGTCTAAAGGCTTTGTCACAGACAGCTGTCCTGAGATGGGGTTGATGATGAAGATGCCTGTTGGAGGTTGGTCAGCTCCTGGGCCAGTCACACTGTACCGTAGCGAAAGGCTTTTATCACGATCAGACCTAATCTATGTGTCAAAAAAGATAAAGTTTACATTAGCTACAAAGAATCGCTGGGACTGCTGCTGAGACAAGCAGCAGCTCTGTGGGTTTTCTTCTCCTCCATATTTAAGCTAAACTTATACAAATAATTACTCTGGAAATGGTATAGTGTCAGTATGAAGTTCGACGTTTTCAAGAGAACTCTGCTAGAAAGCTGGTCAATGAATTTTCAGAAACGTAAAAATATGCCTGCTCGTTTCTCATAATAGATCATATTAAGCCAAAACAAGTAAGTATTCTTACCTTAAGCAGAATTGTTTAGGTCTTAGACAAAACATATACTGTCATAACATGACATATGAAATAAAAAATCTGCTTTGTTTTCTTTCCCCTTCTCCTGTATCTTCCCAGACCAAAACTACATACTCTTTTCCGCTACCAGCAACAGCTCGTTGGAAACCTGGTGCGTTTTTTTAAAGACTGAACATTTCTTTCATCTTCCAAGAAAAAAATTGAAGGGCAGTGCATCTGTAAGGAGCAGGTGAATCACCAGCATGCACATCAACAGAACAGAACAAAACTGTATCCCATCAACTTGTGCTAATGCTCTGCCAAGCTCCGACAAATTGATCATGACCAGCCAGTACCATGGTTGGCAGCCAGCACAGCAGAGGTGCTGGGCTCCCTGCAATGGCCACGTCTGTGCTGCAGAGCCCTGTGCAACAACTGCTGTCCTCACCCCATCAGATCCTGTTTCCTTCTGTCTCCTGGTGCATTCCTGTTCCTGCTCACGCCCACACCCTTCACCAGGTGGAAAACTCCAGTGCAGTAGACTGGACAACTCCTGAACCAGCAGAGATACCCCTTAATCACTTAAGGAAGTCATTAAATTTACCACCCTGTGTCACCTTCCACCAGTACACAAGCATAGGGACAACTAAAAACCCATGAAATTCGATGCAGCTCAGCCCACTATGCAGAGGTAGCAACAAGAAACCAGCCCAAAAGACTGACAGAAGTCTGGATGATGAACAAGACCATCATTTACACAAAATCTCTTCAGGAGCTCTCTAAGGATCACTGAAACCACACTTCTATTAACTTCCTTACCCTAACTAATTCCTGAGGAAATGGTCCTTTGGAATTTTCTGGTAGGTTGATTGGAGGAATAACCCAGTCTCTCTTCTGCCTCTTTAGAGGGCTGCTGTTCTTGTATTGTTGCCATGGAAATATGATGTCTTCAATTTTCTTTTGGTCCTTTCCCAGGTACAAGATAAAATTAAGCACATGTTAGAAGGAGAATTACTAGTAGACGTTAAAAAATAACTCAGACACAATTACATAATTGACTGAAAGGCTGTCTTTCCCTTGTGTTCACAGAACTTTCATTTGCATTCACAGTGAAGTATGGAAATAGCCAATATTATTTACAACTGCACTGCAAAATTTTAAGAGCTCCTTTTTTCCCTTATTTGACTTGGAGGAGAAATGGAATTGTAAACCATTTATAACACAGCACTACTGTGTAAACCATTCTGCACTTTCTGAAAAGTAGTTAATATTTTGCAGATTTTAATAGTATGCCTTTATGTATTTCTCATTAGCTAGAACTTCAGTTCAGGTAATGTGCTACTGTACACTAAATTTAGATCTGAGTGTGCTAAAATATAATTTGAGTTCCAAGAGAAGTTTAATACATACTGGTAAGGAATGTCTCAAATATTTATGACCCTATTAAATCCCATAGAATTAATGCTGTAATTATTTTAAACCTATGTCAGCCATGATGGATGCAGTAGATGACCCACTTTACACACTGGGCATTAATCTCTGCTGGGTGTCAACATTCCCTTCCTATTCCCTTCCGTATCTGCCGTCATTTCATCCTTGCATGACAGTACACACAGCTAGCTTGCTTAAGTTTGGAGACAGGATGAAAAAAAATGTTTTCCAATTCCTTTAAAAGAAAACATTTTTTCTTTTTTATCTAATCACCTCTGTCACGCAGTATAAACAGATGCCCAACTGAAGGCCAGATTCCAATACTCTGTATTCTGTTGATGGTAAGGATACCCAAACTGTGTCTTTGGAATGAACAGGGCATGCCCTGGCTTATCTAAACATCTGCTCTTTTACTACACTTTTATGAACAAAATGTCAGTATTTCCTTTGTTAAAAACATGACATAGCAGATTCAACACAACCACCAATTATGCAAACAAAAAACTCAGATTACGCAGCTTTGGTCTCCAGTGTGTTTTCAGGAAAAATGTCTTGCATAACCACAGTCTATTCTGACATTATGCTTAAATCTTTAATGCATACCTACTACAGGTATGATAATCTATGAATAAATTTTGTTCTTTATTTGTAAACTAAGCACTTTAAAATAGAAGGCAAGACACAGCAGGCAGCAAAGAATATAACAGAAAAAGGTAGACAACTTAATATGCTTTCCTAAAGTAAATACATTGCTAATTGTAGTAGTACATGGTTTATCCTACGGCAGCTTCCAGCAGAGGGAGACTATCTTCCTTACCAAGTAGTGCTGGAATCATGAATAATTTACCATCTCCAATTTGATTATGAAGGGACAAGACAAAGCCAATATTCCCTGCCAGAAATGCTTTCCTACTTACTGCTGTGAATCTACAATTCCCATCTAATAAATGTGACTGATTCATTCTATCACAGATTTGTTTATTTTGTGGTTATATTTAACTGCTTGAATAAATACTATAATACTTTCAAGCAATTTAAACTAAAGAAATGACTGTGTGAGACTTAAATTCAGGTATAAATCTCAAACTATACAAACAAAAAGCTCAAACATAAATGAATCCTATATACTTAAATAGGCATGTCTTTCCATGCCTTAGCAAAGCTACAGAATAAAAGACTATAGAAAAGTTCCTTCTAAAGCTCCAGCTTTGCAGGCACTAGGTGGCCACTAATAAGCTGCCTCATGGAGAGGTGTATGATAGGCAGAATCAAACCCCTACTTTTAGGCCTGCTTGCAGAGATACATTTATACAGGTAGCATTTAGTTGTTGTTTTACCTTTTCTGAAGCCCCTGTGAAAGCTGGTTCAGGGGTTAGCTTCACTCTCATTTGCCATTCTTGCTGGGTTTCCTTGTCTTGAGCAGACACGATAAACTCTGTGGGCTCTGCTGAAAGCTGGAAGCTTCGTTCTGCATAGACCACACCATCTTCACCTACTCTGAAATCTTCTGGCTCACTGCTTCCGAAGTGTATTTTTTTGCCATCACAACTTTGAAACCTCACTGTAAAAGAGACACAAAATGACAAACAAAAAAACCTGAGAAAGTGACCCACTTGAACTCGGTGTGACATAAAATGCATTAAGAACAAATTCAGAAGCAGAAAGACCAATCTTGGTGCTGTTATTATCACAATTTGAGTTAAGACTTGTACTTTAGGGGTCAGTCCACACAACAATATTCTTCTGTGGACTGCTAGGCAGAGATTTTCAACCTATATAGAATGCCTCCCTCCCAAAGATCCACTGCTCCCACCAGCAAGAAAACCATCTCCTTCCATGTTTTATGCTACGTTTCAGTCGGTTTCCAGTGTACAGCTGCAGGGATTTGCACCTCAAAGTCTCAGAAAGATCCAGTCAAGTCAATTCATTAAAAACACTCAACGAATTTAATTATACTGCAACCCTAACTGCAAACACAACCATGCTTCCAGCACCTTCTCTGCCCACAGGGGTAAGGCAGAAACCCACACATGTCCATTCATCTACTTACGAGTTGCCTATTCTTGAGCAATTCCCTCCCTCCATTCTTTTGTCCTGTCTGGAAGATGCACAGTGGGACAAGAAGTCAGTAACACTCATCATATAGTTAATGATGTGAAGTGCACAAAACAGAACTATTAACAGGTTACTGCTTTCTTTACCTATTTCTTTTCACCACCACTTATCTTCTGGGCTACTGCAAATAATATTAAGTAAAAAAAAAAAAAAAAAATCAAAGTGTGCTTTTATAACCAATGATCATCCTTTAATGTTTCCAAAGCATTATGAAATATTTTGATTGTGTGGGCAATAGAAGTGCAAAACATCATTATGAAGGTTGTGCTGAAATCCACATAGTGAAGATGAAATGAGGCTTTATGCCTCATTTCAGTTATTGGACGTTTTATATTGTGCTAAACCATGCACAAACTATTTAGCTTCAAAACCTAAAGGTCCCTCTCAAGAAAAATCACTACTAAATGTCATGCATCATATGCTTTCTTCTGTAATGCACTGTTTTTAGGAAGGTACTGAGAAGAGTCATACTTTTTTGTATTTGAACTTCAAGGACCAAGCTGATGTTCAGATGACAGACTAAATTTGTTTCCTTATTGCACCCTTTCAGTTATCCAGAATGCCCTATTTTCCCTCTCCTGACAGAAAAGACTGTACTCTAAAACGGTCCTTCGGTACAAAAATGAGACAAAGCACAGCACTCCTCCAAGAAAATGATACAGCATCAACTTTCTTAATACTGATTTTTCTGGACTGGGCTGGGATCCTGTTCTTTCCAGAAGGCTCACAGAGTTTGAAGGTCTTTCTCTGTGAAATGCCAGCCCCACCTCAGGGAGAAAAGCATGCTATGTCCACAAAGCACTGAACCCAGGAAGTACAAATCTGCCTGGGTAAAAGGCTGAAGCCTCACCAGCAGGGCTCTTCCTGTGATCCTCCTTGGAGATGTCACCTCAGGTCTTTCTCATAAGCAGAGAGACTGCTTTTCTGAAATGCTAATAAATACTCAGCCTCTTGCATAAGTTTTCATATCAACTGTTCTCTAGGTAATCCCTGTGGCTCCTCAAGTCCATCCTACCTGATTCATCAAATACAATGACTTCCTTTCCTATGATCAACAGGCCACAGGTCTGCAGGATTTGGAGAAGGTGACAGAACCTCTGGTTTGGAGGAGAAAATGGGCAGACAGAAGGTCCAGCTCCCAACTGTTGACCATCCCATTGATCTCCCACTCTCTTCAACATGAGCCCTGCAGCTTGAGTCAACTTACTGCAACACTATGTTGAAATGCAACAGCCATATGAGAAAATGTACAATTCTAAGACAAGGATACAAAACTACCAGTTAAAACAATTATTCCAGTACCCAGAAATCATTACCACAGCCCTAATTCTGTAATTCTGACTGGCCAACCTTTGGAGCTGGATATTCTGTATTGTTTGGCACAAAAATAAGTGATGTTCAAGAGCTTACTCAAGAGTCAACATTTAATGATTTAAGAACTTAATGACTGGATGACCAAACAGTGCTACTCGTACTTAGGTTCAGAGGCATGGAGGAAGCTGGGCCTCCTCCAAGTGCCATCACCATTCACAAACAAAACTCTCAGAAACAGTTCACATTAAGAGATTACAGGGGAAAAGACAACAAGACCAGCCAGGAATATAACCCATAGCTCTGTGCCTCTGCTGACCTCTCATCTCAGCTACAACTGCTCTCAAAATCTGCTCTTCAAAAGAGTGTCTTGTCTAAAAGGATAAAGAGTGAGCCAGCTTCACCTCTAGCTCTTCTCAGACTTACTTCTCCAAAGGAGGGAGTGGGAAGGAGAATGAATATTAATATAAACTTTGATCATTGTTGTTTTTACAATATGATGAAAGCTAAAATGACTATTACAGCCACTATGTTCCGAAAGACTAAGACAGCACAACAATATTTTGCAAAATAAAACTATTCCCCAATTATTGCACAGTAACGTATTTGTATTTCAGATATTCAAATTCATAAAGATGTGGATTTCTTCACCCCATCTTCTTACATACACACTCCGGTGGCAAAAAAATAAAACCAAGAAAAAAACACCCTGCTAGCCACATCATTGATATTCTTCTTCCAGGAGACTATATATTATGAAATTCAATGAAAATCCCTTTCCTTTGACAGTATCCTGGTAAAAAGGTAAAAAATTGCCAATGCTCTGTGAGAATTATTCTCCCTTTGCAAGGAGCACACATTAACAAATTATACTCAAGTATAACCATCTATAATTAAATTCCCTTGACAGAGTACAGGTTGTGCAGTAGCTATTCTCCCCCCAACTGCATGGTTATCAGTCTTGTAAACTCGATTTACATCACTTTGCTTCATTTTTCAGTGTTCAACTGGTATGAACAAAGAGTGATTTCTGACAGTAGGTTTTTAGGCAAATTTTTTTTTGCAAAAATGCTACAGAGTTTTTGGTTTTTTTTATTGTGAATAATGACTGTTTATGGAACCATGTTCTTTCTAACAACCACAGGAAAGGGAGGCATGCTTCTCATAAGTCACTTTATGTTGACAGATAAATCACACAGATTCTTTTCATTCAAAAAGAAGGTTAACTAGATATACCATGCAGCATCTTAGCAATTTCATATGCAGTAGAATGTGTTTCAAGTATCTGATTTTACTAGTTTTTATTAACACTCTGCATAAATGATCAGATGTTAGTATCACAACCTGCAAAAATAACTCATGGATTTTAAAGTATTTCTCATTTGAGTATCATGTGCATCTTCTGAAAGGTATCTGCTTTTTAAAAGGATATTATTTGAAATCCTTAGGAAGTATTCAATCATAATCTGAAACACAACTTTTAGTTTTAAAGAAAATACTTTTGGTCATATCAAAAGCAGTAATATGCAGCATGGGAGTAAGTGCAATTAGTTCACAAGCTCAAAATAAGACTGCACAAGGATTTATAAAACTAGGGTCTTTAAAGAGAAGAAAAAGTGCATTTGGTATTAGTGTAGGATTATTATTAAACATTAGACCCAAAGACAAAAGACCATTAGCATCCTAATTTGTGAGTCTTTTCTTGTCCTAAAACCAAGACAAGTATAAACTATTAAGAGAGAATAAAAGAAGACTGCTGGGACTACATCATTCTAAAATTAACATCTACAGCTCTCTGGTGTTAAAGTGAGCTTTCAGTTTAACACTCTTGCATGGAAGTAATTACAACATATGTGTACACGTGTAGTGTACAAAACGTTAAGAACTAGACATGCAAATTCATTTAAAGCGCACTAGAGATCACCACCACTCGTGTTCAGGTCTAACAAGATGAATGATTCATAGTACCTTTAAAATACATGTCTAAACTCATGTGCCTTACTAGTAATCTTCAGTTACCTAAAACCATTTCTCAGACAATAAAACCCCTTTTTCAGCTACTCATGTTGGTCTGCACTCTTTGACAACCTACTTCTGCTCTTTTTTACTTAGGCAAACAACACCAGAATTACTTGACCCAAGCAAGGACTGAGCGAAAAATCATACAATGGGTTATATTATTAAAATCCATTTTCATTAACACATTTTTGTACAATATAGAATATTAACAAAGAATTTTCGATATTCGCTTTGACTGTGAGACAAACTGCAGAGTTTGCCACCTGGATTTTTTGCACTTAGAAAATATTCAATTCACTTCTAGATAACATCCACATGCATTCAAACAAACAAGCGTACCTCCTTCCACACATCTGCTGGAACAACATCACTCCTCTTGAATGCTCTTCTCAATGGTTAAGCATCAACCTCAAGGCAAAGCCTCACTTAGAGGACATTATGGAAACTGCAGTGAATTCCAAGTGCTAACAACATATGTATTTCAGCAATACAGTTAAGAGTGCGCATCATAAAATGGAAAACCTAGGGATATTTTATCCACTTGGGATCATACTGCAGCACACAAACTGAACAGAATAAGAAAGTAGCTTAGACACAACTACCTGCCAGACACCACTTTTACCTTTGACAGAATGAGAAATTATATGGAAACATTCGGCTTGAACTGTCTAGCTATCTGCATGCTTAATATCTGAACACTACCTTCTCCAAGAACATTTTGTATGTAACAAGTCTTTTATTTCTCAGAGAGAGAGAAGCAGGAGAAAACTGCACCAAAAAAAGCCTCATATACCAGGCCCCCCCCCTTTATAAATTTGTAATTTATTCAGGTTGGTTACTTCTGTATCAGTAAGATGATCTGTTAGTCCTACTAACACAGTGCTCAGTGCTCATATTTCAGCTCATGGCTTGTTGGAGTGGCATGTGAAATGCCCATGAGACATCCATTACTACAATTATAGATGACCTTCAAGAGAAGTGGGTTTTTGACATCACGGTGAACTGCTACAATCACAAATAACTGAACTACATTCTAACCTGCCTTTTCCATCACCAGCAGCACCTTCAAAGTAGGTCTGATTTGAGAACTTCCTGAAACCAGCTTAAAAACATTATTTCATGTTTGATTTTTTGATACCTAGGTGGTCTACAGCATCCAGAAAAATGTCTTGTTCTTACCTATAAGCTGAGAAAACTAGCTACCGAAATTGCTGATTCAAAATAAATCTGAAACGTAATCAAGTTATATTAGGCAATGGCATTTTCCTACCTGTACTGTAATTCAGTTTGTCATTATATCCTTTAGAGATACTTCAGTACACCAGTGTAGCTTCTTCTAGTCTTTTTTTTCTAATCCCCTTTTCTTTTCTACTTTTATATTCATGCACTCTAGCACACCCAGAAAAAACTCAAAGTGCCACTCATTTTGAACCTCTCTGGAATAACCAACCTGCGACACTACAAATGAAATCCTGGCTGCCAAAAGGCAACTACTTACCACTTTCTGCAAGGCAAGTTTGCTAATTCAGTAATTGCTTTCGAAAACTTCTGCCTTTGTACTGAGCACTGCATTCTGCCACCCCAGTTCACACCGAGTAGAGGGCTGCTTCAGCAGGTCACACAAACCCAGCTGGAGTTTCGCCACTTACTAAGGGCCAAATATGGCCATTTGCTTCTCATTCCCATTTCCACTTGTCTTCATGAGCTTTATAACATGGTGCCACGTGAAAGTCAGGCTATGAAGCTCTCAAGAGGTGAAAAATGTACCACACCAAAAGGTTTCAACAAAGGTAAAACCAGGGGCACATACATACTTACCAACTTTAGGTGTTTCATGACCTGACTAACAGCAGCTTAACTTTCCACATTTCCATGCTGTACTGTTTGTCTAATTATGTGTCTACTCAGTTAGGAAAACAATAATTAAAAGGAAAAGTTATTTGCAAGAGTTGGGTTTAATACCTACGGTACGCTTTTTTCATTAACCAAAAGCAGTTCCAGAGTGATCTGTAGTAGGCATTAGGTAAACTCTAGTACTAATATACGACTTCGCCCTGTGGAATAAGGATGCTAAGTGAGTAGTCTACTGTGAAAAAGCTATAAAGTTTTATGAAAAGTTGTATGATATGCTGGTAAAAATAATTTGTGCTGGTTACTCTAACGATGATTCAACGAAATTCTCTCTCCTGCCTCACTCTCAAGACTACTAGTTCTAGATAGATAAATAGGCATGTTTCCTAAAATAACATCCTTTCAAAGCAATCTGGCAGCCTACATGACAGAAAAATAGTGGACATAGATCTCCCCCTCCCTATTTCTGCAACGTTTTATTTTTTCATTCTTAATTTGTACAGTTGCATTTTGAGATTCTTTTTATTTTAAATTATTTTGCTGCAGGATAAAACTGGGAAATATTAAAGTCCGGTGCATACTCTGTCCTGCATTACAGGACTGCCTCCTCATAAACCCGAATAATTCAAACACTTAGATCTATTTTTAAAGTATTTTCTTTCACAGGTAGCTATCACCAGACTGCCCAATTCTTACATTCACAGTAAAAGACTCACACAGTTCTTTAATAAAATGCCATCTAGTTTCCAGTTCCCATAATCCTCTTTGTTTACAGAACAAAGTCGTAACAGGCATGCCAGAATGAAAATGGGGATAATGTTCTTTCTATTCGACAGAAATGCCTCTGCAGCTTTTCAGTACGGGAATACCAGCCATCAGCAAAACACAGGACTGGTATCTCAAACAGAGTCCAAATTATATCTGATTCACTGCCCCTTTTCAGTCCTTGCCTCTACCACTCACTGGCACAAAGATCTTCTGCGCTTTCACACCCCTTTTGTGTTTATTTTAGAAAAAATAAAATGCAGAAAATGAGAATAAGGATCTTCAAGAAGGGGAAGTACTTATATTTCAACAACTGTTTTTGTTTTGAAACACAAAAAGGTTTTTTTCCCTTTACCTCCACTGTATTGTTTAAAGCAGTTTCACTATAGATGAGTCTATAGGCCCCTGCAGAGTTCTGCACCAGCTTTTTCTAAATGATGCTAGCTGAAAGAAAACTCAGTAATAAATGTCATTTCTGTACTCTGGAGTATGCAATGCACCTTTAATACTTTCCCAAGTATACCATTCTACACTGTAATAAAAAGAAGGATTAAACACTAATCTCTTATACTCATAATGCGTCAGCTGACTACACCTGCTAAAATCCAATTTGGTAATTAAAAAATATATCTGCTGAAGAGCTAAACCAGGAAACTAAAGGGAAAGTACTGTCTCTGCAGATAGCTAGCAGAAAACAGTTTCAAAATTGAGGCACTTAACACAAACCTATTTTTACCTCTATTCATTTTTATATGACCTTAAGCAGTATAAGAAACAAATACCTACAATTATGGTGCAGCAATTAAAGGGCAGTTTTAGTGTTACAGTAATGACTTAAATATCTAGTAAAAATTGGATAAGCAGCTTTGCCTTTAAGTCTATCTTTAGAAAATGCAAAAAAAAGAAAGTGAGCTTTCTCTTTTTTTTTCCTTTTCCATCTCTAGCAATAAGGAGAGAGCACGGAGAATAGATGCTTTTACATGTTCTCTTTGATAACTGTTCTGGCCCAAAGTCCTTCTAGGCTTCAGGTTTCAAGTTTTTTTCCTAGATCTTCTTTCTTTCTTCTTTATTCTTCCTCCTCCCCATCCCTCCAGGTGTTCTGTTTTCTAGATTTTTTCTTTTTTTACACTTGCTTTATCTCCTGTTGCTCCCATTTTTCTCGTCCTCTTTCAACTGTGCTCCTGACAGAGGTGCTGAAGCGTTACTCATTTCAGGCTGCAACTTAAGCTTCAAGCACACCTAGGCAGAAAGATCACTGGACGGCTGTCTCTACAAAAGTAAACACATTAACTAGCTAAATAAATATGCAGGTTCCTGGAGTTTCTGTAAAGAGCCAGAACTTGCTGAAATACCAAATGGGTGCTTACTTTAAATGAGCTGATGGTCTCTTTCATTAATTTAACTGGCCAGCAGTTTTCAACAGTGGCTTAAGCCCCCACACTAAAAAGGGGTTTAGGAATAACAACAGAAACACAGGAGAGAAGCATATATTGCATTTCGGCTATATAGCACTTCTTACCATGAAAAGAAATACAGTAAAACAAAATTAGGGGGTTTTCTCAATAAATTACAGGGCTGCTTAGGCAAAAACAAGTGTTGTATTTACATTGCATGGCATCAAACAAAATTGCCAGCACTCCAAAAAAGACAGTGATCTTGTCAACATTGTTGACTCCTATTTTAAAAAAACCCCATGTCTTGAAGCAGACGCGACATTTCATGTTCTGTATTCTGCTGCGCACCCCAGGATACCACCTGTCACTTGGGACCACATTTTGCAGTCCCTCCCATGTGGCTATGGATGCTGCAAGGGGAAAGGGGACATCTTTCCCCAAACTTGCCTTTCAGCTTCACAAACCAGCACACATTTGAGTGCGATGACCCTTCACATACAGCAGCACAGCTTTTGCTCTCCTTCCTGTCTGCTCTGTCCAACAGTGGTGGCTTTTGTCACTCCCACAGGTCAATCCTCTGGGCACACTACAGCCTAATTTTCCAAAGCTACAATTATTCTTTAAGACATTCAAAAGGTCCTTAGTCATACTCAAGTTACTGTGGTAGCTCTGCATGCCACTTCTTTCCTAAAAGATGAATATTGTTATCTCTAGAGGGAATCCAGAAAACCTTCCAGCCAACAAAGCTGGATATGGACATGACTGCACCAGCATCCATCCCCACAATAAATGGCAGGCACACCATGCTATAACACAGGGATGCTCATTACCTTAGCAAATGGCGAAAAAGTACCCTATTTGCTCGGAACACTGTACTTTGGTATCAAACAAAGGCAAGAAACCTGTCAGTTGCCGAAGGGGTAGAAGAGACAGCATAGACAACCTACCCTGATGTGGTTAGATAGCAATAAAAAAAAATGATAAATCCCACAGATTATACTATCACTGGATCATGTCCAGTAGGCCTCAGGCAGAAAACGAGTTGGCATGGCAGTTTAACAATATTCAGTCAGACCTCAGGTTTTTATCATTATTGCTCTTAAAGAGAGATATCTGACCTTAAAAATAAATTAAAAGACCCACTTGCTGCCTAGTGTGGGCTAGTACAGAGTATTTCACAGCCAGGCCACAGTAGTATAATAAAATCACAGAATCAGTCGGGTTGGAAGAGACCTCAAAGATCATCATGTCCAACCCTACCGTGGTTACTAGACCATGGCACTAACTGACACATCAGTCTCATTCTGAAAACCTCCAGGGATGGTGAATCCACCACCTCCCTGGGCAGCCCATTCCAATGCCTGATCACTATCCCCATAAAAAATCTCTTCCTAATATCCAACCTAAACCTCCCCTGGCAGAGCTTGAGTCTGTGCCCTCTTGTCCTACTGCTGGTTGCCTGGGAGAAGAGACCAACCCCCACCTGACTACAACCTCCTTTCAGGGAGTTGTAGAAGGTGATAAGGTCACCCTTGACCCTCCTCTTCTCCAGACTAAACAACCCCAGCTCCCTCAGCCTCTCCTCATAGCAGAGTACTTCCCATAACAAAGCATAGGACACAAAAGCTAGGGTGGCATGTCTATCCAGCTATGAGGAAGTGAGTACCTGCGGGCAAAAGCAACCTCTAAATGTGTATTCTCTACCACTACATATTGATTTCAACATTTAAAATGGCAAATGTGACATGCAAATAAATCATTAATTATCAATAAAAATGAGGAAATATCAAGAGAACTATCAGGAAAATGCCTAATTTCACATTTGACAGCACCTCTATTATTTGGTTCAGTCATAGCATCTTGTCATAGCAGCTCTCCAAATACACCTCACATTCCCCCTAAATCAAATATACCTCTGTAGATACCTTAGCAATAAATGAAGGACTGCTGTATTAGAATTTGAATTAATTAGAAATATATAGGAAATTACTTGACACTGCTGACCATGAAAGCTCACCTAAAACACTGTAACACCATGGAGAAACTTAAATGTTGAAATCAGTCCACACACAGCAGCACCGAGTCATCAGTACAAATTTTACTTGTTTTTCCCCTTGAGCTCAAGTAAGTACAACGATTAGAAAACAAAAATCGAGTGCTGAAATACTTTTTAGTGACTGGTACTTAGCACATGCTCACAGATGATTCTTAATTACTTTTATCTTCTTTGTTGATTACCTAAACCATATTCTCACAAGGAGATGAAAACTGCCCATCCTTGCAAGGTTACCAAATCTCAGCATCACAAAAGGAAAAACGAAAGAGGAAGAAAAACTTAGCTTGTTTGGGTCTAAGCTACAGAGTCAAGATCTCAGACTTGAGTCTTTTCAAATTACTATTTTATTTCCTGTACAGCCTAGCTGTCTCTAGGTGAATCAGAGAAATACTAGCTGCTAACAGAAGTAGCACTGTTGCTTCATGTTTGACTGCACTATACAGTGAAAACTCTTTAAAATTAACAACATGAGGTCACTTGTGTACAGTTGACACAGTTTTAGTCAAAATTCAGGTGATGCTACTTTCCTTCAAGATCTTTTACCGTTCTTTGAATATCTTGTCCAGGGATTAAGAAAATTACGAGGCTTGAATAATCCCCTTAAATTCAAATTGACAGTAATAGAATTGACAGAAATAAAAAGGGTGTTACGCTAAAAAAAACCATTGATAAAAACCATTTTCTTTGCAAAATGCAGACAAGTGTGACAGGAGAACAACATGGCACCTGGGTTAATACAGAAAGGGAAAAAATCATTGGATGCAATATGCAGACAAATGAGACAGATACAGACAGACTTCACTGACAAGCGAACTTTCAATACTGCCACTGTAAAATTAAGACATACTTTAGGATCCTATGCCAAGACAATGCTGTGCAAATTTATGCAATTTATTCCAGGTGGAAACAGAAGAGACAAACCTGGCTGAACAGACTCTTGTTTTACAATCGTGATTCAGTCTAGTCACAGAAGAACAGAGAAGAAAAAGAACAGATCTTCTGATATATTCGAAGATACGCTTCCTATGATAAATGCAGGGGGTTTTCTTTTTTTCTGTGTGTGTGTCTAGACTTTCCTGTGGGCCTTGTGAGCACAAAACACAAGACATTTGACATTCAAATTGTGTTAGATTGGAATAATGCCCGAAAATAGCAGGGGCTTGACTGATTGAACTAGAACTGAAAATTCTACTTTTAGTAAAGCCTAAGGATGAGAGCAGGATATTACCTTTCTGAAACCCTTTGCCGGATTGAACAGTTACATGAGCTTTGAAACCAAAGATTACAGTTATAAATAGCTCAATGAAAACCCCACATGTGATAATAGCTCCTAAAGGGAATCATTAGGATTCATTTCTGGATGTGGCAATTAACCTATTACTGTCTGAGTCAAGACTCTTTTGCTGAGAAGAAGTGAGCCATTGCACTCTGCAGTCTTGATTTTTCAATTATTAGTCACGACATCCTAACTTTCTTAGTAAAGATTATGAAGCATCATCCTTCAAATGCCCAGACTGCAAAGTGTCTGGAGATTATTTCTACAGCAATCAGTATAATGGGGCTGATCCTTGACTGAGAGTCCAAGGTACAAGATGAAAATAATAACTGCTAACATTTAGATGAATCAAACACAGCCCAAGCACCTGAATAATGGAAACATTTAGTGGTAACTTGCAGAATCAACGCATCACAAAAACAAAATGAAATTTGGCTTTACGAACCCAAGTAGTGTCTTACACCAAAGGAAGGCACTCCTCACTTTGCTCACCAAAATACTAAATATTATTTGCAAAAGAAATCTGAGCAGAGAAGCTCCATTGTAATAAATATTTCAATGTCTATTTCAAATGCCATCTGTATTCCTCTCAATTTTCCTCAAATATTTGAATTCCCCAAAAATATACCTGCGGCATTCACTCGTGTGAGCCAGTATCTCTTTGCATTTCCTCTCCCCCAAAACAATGCCAGTTTGCAAAGGGAATAAAGAAAGCCATGTTACACTTGCAATGTACTTCAGAAACTACTACCCAGTGCGTCCTTCAGTAATGACTACTGATGCAGAGATATTTTTCCTTAGGATACGCATTATCCTGAACATCTTGTGCAAAGATCACCAACTTTGATAGCTAATATATGCAATTCATGATCTTGTACCTGTGTGATACTGTGATCTGATACTGTGAAAGCTACTCATGACAAAATTCTTTTCTTTCTTGGCATATGATGTTCCTCTCCAATACTACAATCCAGATGTGTTTTTGTAAGCATGTGAAAGTGCTTTTGGTCCATAAATGCAATAGTTTCACCCATAGAGAGAAGACAAAGTCATTCAGTGAAACAACACACTGAATTTCTGTTGAAACAAAACTGTAGAGCGTGACATAGCAACCTGTCATCAGATGCTGGGAGTCTGATGTTTGCCTGTGGCAGATAAAAACCACTCTCTCCTCTCACCTATGTCTGAGTGAACTGACAACCATCTGCATGCAGGTCTGGCCAGTCTACATCCTGCAGGCAAGGACTGGAGTAAAACTGCAGTGCCGTTTAGTATCTATTTTACTAGGCTTTAGCGTTGTTTTCTAGGAACAGACACCAAACAAAACAAGCAAAACCCACTGAAAAAAACCCCACCCCAAAAACCCCAAACAAATCCCAAACTAAATCCAACACTAAAAAGTCACAAAACCCTCTACTTACACATACACACCCTGAAAACCAAACAAAAAAACCCCCAAGGCTACATGTTTTCAAGTAACTTCGGTGTGCATGTTTTCTACTACTTTCTATTTACAGGTGCACACTAATTGGAAAATAGACCCATATTCACATCACCCTACCCCATTTTATAGTAAAGATGAGGAAATTCAGTTGTCCTCAGGAGGAGCCTCCCAAGGAACACAGCCTGAGAGCCTGCAAACACAGGCTCAGCAGTTGTCCAAAAAGGCACTAACCAGAACATGTGGCATCACATCTTCAGCTTTGTTTGGACAGGCTGCTCACAGTCCCTGTACTACAGACCTTCCTGCCCAGTGAAGAGAGTCCACATGGCTGGCACATAACACTTTGATGAGGTAATCAGACAGGTTAGCAAGCAATACAATCAATTTGATCAGCCATTTCAGCTGAGCACTAAGCCCAGAGTAACTCTTATGAAGTCAGGCAATGCCTACAGTAAATGAGTGATGTGTTATTTTGATTTGCCTCTCAGGGCTCAGGATTGTGGTATCTAAAGCTCACCTTCCTATGAGAAAGGGATTTCTGCAAAGTAAAAGCAGCCTCTCCGGCAGCAAGAGGAAGCAGCAAGTGAAACGGAACAGATCTGACCTTCCAATAAACATCTGAGCTACATTTTAAAATACTGGCACCGAGACGCTATTACTTTGCTTTGATATACTGCCAAGGGAAAGCAAAGAGCCATTGAAAATTGAACTCCATTTTGAAGTCCTGTCCATTTTTCTATAGTCCTTGTAATACTGTGTATGTAACTTATGGATGTTACAAAACACAACAAACAATGAAGTCATAAAATAGTAATATTCACGTGAAGGTCTTGACAGATTCATGCTTAGTAGCATCATGAATCAGAAAAATTACCTAGGAACATATACATGATGCCACAAATTAAATACATACAGTAATCTGGAGATGGAGAAAGGCATTTGGGTAAAATTAACAAGACTTTTAGCTCACAAGCACACAACACGGCTGTTCTTCCTTATTAGAAGTTAACAAAATGATAAACTTCACTACAGTGTGGGTTGTTATTTTAATAAATGCAGAGATGTCACTTTTAATGTGCAACTCTTGGCATTTTGCCCATTAGACATAACTTACAGATTTTCAAAAAAACTGGTATTACCAATCTGCATGCTTTTTCCTTAACTCCTTTGTTGCTGGATGCTCCAATGTAACAATTCAACTTTTTCTTTGAGGACCAAGGAAACAGAGTAGCTTGAGACATTTGATATTTTAGTCATGGAACTGTGATTTATCTGTGGTATCTCAACAAGCCTTCAGGATAAAAATCAGTAACTGCATCCAGTCTATTTACAAATCACATTCAACTGTCTCACATACAGCTGCATATTACTTTAGCTTACCTTCAGATCCAAAGTATTTCTGCACTTTTGCCAAGTTTTGCAATGTTAACTTGTTTCAGTATTAATTCATACCCTTTTCCTTCACACACCTTGTCTCCATCACGACTTTTCTTAGCCTGCCTTCTAACATGCCACAACCTGATTCTCTGCCCTCAAATTTTTCAACTAGATGTCTCCAAGAGGTGTTTGCCATAAAATATGTCTATGTTTTCCAGGGCTACATAAGCCCTTGTCTCTTAGGTGCCAGGGACACCTTTTCTATCATTCTCCTAAATGGGAAAGATGGGGAGAGAATAAAGAAGTCTCAGTTCCAAAGGCAGCAGAGACAATGGTTTTCCCAAAACCCTGATACAAGGTGGCAGAGCCAAGACAAATAGCAATACCTTAGCAAACAGGTCTCCCTCACCTGGGACAGCTTACCTCACAGTAACTTAGGAGAGAACATTGGACACATCACTTCTTTCCACTATTCTGCATTGTCCTCATCACAACTAGAGATGCTGTTATCTAATGATGGATGAAGACCAAACATAACTCATGCTGTATTTACATAAGATTCAGAAAAAATTCTTAAACTCATTCTAACAAACAGGCAATCACTAAATTCAGAAGACTTCCACAAAAGAATCAGAAATCAGCACAGAAGTCTGTAAAGAAAAATTGGAAATGCACAATGAGTAGTCAAAAAAAGCAATGAGGAAAAAGGGAACACGACTCTCGAAACACTGTGCTGAAAATCTATCACCACTTAAACTACATACAGAAATCACTGTCTTATTTAGAAAAAAAGAAATGAGTATGATTCATTCAAATATCTCCTCTCTTGTCAAAGAGAATTAAACTACATACAGAAATCACTGTCTTGTTTAGAAAAAAAGAAATGAGTAGGTTCATGCAAATGTCTCCCCTCTTGTCAAAGAGAGCCATTCTTTCCTTGTAGCCTCATCAGGTCAAAAGCATAGGTGGGCTTGTGGTGCTTACTGACCTGAAGGAAAACTATATGTTTCAGGTCAAAAAGCTATGTTATTTCTCTAGATGAAAATGGAAAGGATAAATCTTTTCCTAAATGTATTTTAAGTCAGCTAGCAGGGCTTTTTAAAAGTAATTATCAATTATATAGTTTTCTTCAGTGTGGTCATCAGCTGCAGAAGGCTGAGATGTGGGAGCTTTTCATTAACATAAAATAGAAGGCTTTGTCCTTTACTTTATTCATCTGAGCCTGAAAAACATTTAGAAGGCCTAGTCGACAAACCTATATAACTCCAAACTGGAAAACTGGCTCATCAGAATTAAACGCAGTTTTGACACCATTTAATGCTGCAAATTATTCCTGTTTCCCAAAATTAAGTTTACCAAGTTTTTAAAAGGTTCACTTAGGTTTCCTGACATAGTACTTTACTATGTTTACTGGACCAATAGCCAAGTCTGCATTTCTCATCTGTTCATAAACCTCATGCACATATAGCAATAGTGTGACTATTTCCTTTCCTTACTATGGATAATAAATTCAAATTAAAAACCCAACAAACTTCTTACAGGCTTCAAATGCATCTACTAGAGAACATGATCTAAGGTAAATAAAACTGTCCAGCAAAGGAGGCAGGGAACGAACAGGGCATACGTGTATCCCTGCCCCTATTAATGCCGCTTCTCGAGGTGATCCCAAGGAACATCCTTTCCCAGTAAAACAGAAGGAGTTTTCCTGCAGAAGCAAAACGGAGGTGGAGAGGTGAGAAGGATCCACTGCTACTGCTGCTATGTCTGAGCTGGCCAATTTCACACTGCACAGGGCAAGCACCATCTGAACCTAATCACAAGCAGTTTCTACTCCTCCTATAATTTCTACAAATCTCCTCTTTCCAGACAGGAGAAGCCATCTCAGCCTCTCCTCAGACGAGGAGAATTTATGCTCTGACCCACAAACACACAGCTCGAGAATACATCAAACACCACCGAAATGCTGTAGCCCTGAGTTTTCCAGTGACACTGCTGCAGGGGCAGCTCTGCCACACAGGCGGGACAAGGGGTCACACAGGTCAGCAAAATATTAAGGGCAGCAAATTGTTTAGTGACTATTTTGTTTACTGTGCAAGTGGCTTTTGACTAGGAGGGGTGGTTAATTCTTTCCAGCTTGCCTTGGGCAGTGAAAGCTATAAAAGCGTTTGTACTTGACTGGTGTCTAGGGAAATCGGGCTCAGTCCTAGGTCTGTTTCTTTATCTAAAGTCTGCCAAATGGTATGCTATGTGTGGCATACTTATTTTTTTCCTCTCTCTCCTCCCACCCCAATTATTCTGCATACCCTGTCCGCAAAGAGTATTAAGCATGCCAGTTCAAAAGCAGACAAAGAGCAGGCTAACAAATCCCTCCAAAATCACTATTTAGCAAGCTGCTTTTGCAAAGGTTTTACAATTTGAGCAAGAATCTGCCCTCATCTTCATAGCAGAACACAATGCCATCTACATTCTTCATGAGAAAAATCTCTCTTAAGCTTAAGATTTTCATGGCAAATTGAAGGAAGCAATCAATGCCTGGAAAGCAATTTTATTTAGAGCTTGGCAGAAGTTAGGTGACAGTGCCCACCAGGAGGCATTACCAATGATAAAAACAGAAGCATGGATTTTTGAAGTTTATTTATGGACCATTACATAGTTTATGCTGCACCATTAGTATATGTTAACTGAGCAATTATAACCCAGTTGGTGACAATGGAATTTCAGCAATAACCTGAAATAATCATCTTTCCCACCAGCCCTTACCTATGAAAAAGTGAAGTTTTTGTCAAAACTCCCAAAACCAAAACTAACTGTAAATTACTACATCCTTAGAAGAAAATGTTGACTTTGGTTAATACTGATCCATCTACAGAGAGGAACAACCCACCTTTCAAAATGAGAACGTTTGTTTAACGTGAAACACCGAAATGATTAAAAATTTAACAGATTATAAATAGTGATTATTAAATGCAGGTATGAGCAGTACCTCAGAGAAAAGTGCTTTGTCTTTTAAGCTATTTTGATAGCACCATAGATTATAACTAATTATAGTTTCAAGGTCTTCATTATTACGTAACTCAATGCCCACATCAGTCAACTTACTAAAAACATTACATATACATGAAACAAATGATTGATGGGGCAACTGAACAACTAAAGGAGGGCAGCCACATTATTAGGGTGAATTTAAGCAAGACCTGAAAAGCCTGAACCAACCAGCCTGTTAACATAGTAAGGCAAATCATATAAACTTTTACTTCTTACAAGTCTATATAAAATTTATGTCACCCCAAAAATATGTCATGTGTCCTCCTCCCAACTTCTAGGCAATATTGACTCTATTAAGATTGTTGGATGGTGTCTACTGGAAATTTGATTTCATGCTGTTCCGCCAAAAAAAAACCAACCAAGCAAAACAACCAAAAAAACCCACAAAAAAAGAAACAATCAAAAAAAACCCCCAAACCAAACCAAAATAACCCCACCCAAACCCACAAAAACCAGAAAACAACCCCAACCAACAAAAAACCCCCCCAACACCTCAAAGACTGAAAGCATTAAAGGAGTCTTGGTATTATTTATACTTGCTTTAAATGAGGCAAGAGAGACAAAAATGAACAGACTGCTACAGAAATATGCATGAGTTTTCACTTGTGATTTTGTCTGAAAGTTAAACAAAAAACCTTCCTGAACATGCATCTCAAATTGATACTTAATAAATAAATAAAATGTCTACAACCAAAGACCAGCTTTTCCAGAGTAAAGTCACTGTGTTTGCAAAGAAAGTGCTAAAGGGAAACAAGCAGATACCAAAAAACTCTCTGTACTACACACTGGTATTGATCTGGGGTGGTTTGGTATGCACGAAAACTGCAAGACTGCATCCTAGGAAGATGAAAAGGAGCTGCAACACAGTTTCTGATGCCTGGAACCTTACCACAAAATGGAGGATTTGCTCCTGTGACCTGTCCTAAAATTTCTCATGGCTAACAGTAGAAGGACTGGGGTGGTGGTGGTGGGTGGGGATCAGACTACCAAAGCATGAAGAGTGTCCCAGTCTCCCTCCCCTCCTTTATATTATATCCCCTTGCCCCTCAATTAGACTGCTCTGCTGAGACCCTGATAGAAAACCAGAGAAAATGTTTCTAAACACAGTGCAAAGGGAATACATGACTGGTTTCAACAACTGCATAGAGACAAGAGGGAATGCTTCTGCAAAGTTATTTATGGCCCTGGTCATATGCATCACAGGTTGCTCTCATTTATTCAACTGTAGACTACATCTCCACTAATACTGTCTTATTCCCACAGTCCTTTCTTATTATCTACAGGTAAGTCTTTGCTTATACTTTTCAACTATATCAACACAGAGCTTGCAGAAATCAATTTTATCTCTAAGATACTGGATTCTGACATACAAATAAACTAATGGTCTATGACAAACACTAAATGGGTGCGGCATCCTTAATAAAGGTTTCCCAACATATATAAATGTTATCTATTTAGATTTTTATCTACATTATTTTTACCGTACATTGAGGTTGTCAAGAGAACAAAATTGCCACCACTCAGGCTGGAATTTGCTAAGACAGAATATTAATTCTTTTTATTCTGTCTTGCCATGTGGGTCTCACACATTTCGAAAGTGACAGTAAGAAAAACAGTTGCTTTAATCTTACACATGCCCATGCTAACTACCCTGATAAGGCCCATGGCAAGGATAGGGTGGTGTTCTTGACTGTCACAGCTATAAACCCACAAATAATTACATTATCTTTTAACTATTCTTCACTTCAGATGGAAGAGAACAGCCTTGGATCCAGTTTCTCCTAGACAACTGTAAGGAAACAGAACCACTGTAATTCCCAAAGCCCCTAACCTCATGAAACTGTGTTTCATTAACCAGTTTTCTCTAAGCAAGTGACAGAGAAGTACCTTACACAAAAGGGGACATAGAGGCCACAGATCTGGGGCAGATGAGCACTGGAAAAGGATTGTGCTGTTGTTGCTCAGAGAATACATACCATGAATGATTGCTCCCCTCCTCCCCCCAATTCTGCAGACTTGCAAATCTGCAAACTAACAAGACAAGTATACAGAAATCATAAAAATAAGTACTTTGACTCTCAAATTTGAAACCAGTAATCATTCAAGAAGGCAGAATACATGGGCAACAAAGAGCCAGCAGAACACAAGATTCAGTACATCTCTATTCAGTGGCAGGAAGGCATCTATTATCAGATGCAGAATGGGCCCGAAATGCAAAGAAAGCCAGCATTGTTGCAGGCATTACTGGGAACATCCTAACTGCCCGTTACAATTATTCAAAAATGAGCTGGGATAACCCCAAAATAATAATTTTAAAACCAGTACCTGATAAACCAAAGTTTAATTCTTGCAATAATACTGAAACCGAAGCAAGCACATAAAATACTTAGGTGCTATCCAGAAAACACATGGATAAAATACAGCTAGAGGTTGGCCCTCACAGCCCATCTCAGCAAGCTCACTATAGAGCAGCAGTGAAAGATGCAGTCAGCCCTTTAGACATGGTTGTCTTGGAGACACCAGAACACACTGTATGGAAACAAAAAGCTGGATGCACTTTCTAAGGCTTTTAGTCTGCTCTCTTTCATGTGGAGTTTACGGAGGAGGGCCTCCCTGGGATGGGTATGCAGAGAATGCTGGCAGCAAGACCAGCTCATTGAGGCAGAAATCTGCACTTGCTTAGGACGTTTCATGCGGCCCCAGAACACCCTTTATCCCCAGGAGTGTGCGACATGGCAGCTCCAGCAAATGAGACTCACGTTTGCTCACTTTGAAGGTTTAGCCCTGCACAAGCATTAAACCCTTTCACCGCAGGCTCTTTAGGAGAAAAAGCAAGCAGTGGCTCCTGGTTTGTGCAAGGGCCCTGGAGCTGCTCTGGGGGCTCTCTCTCTGCTAGGTTCCTTCCAAACCTGAGGCAGAAATCCAGCAATGCACTTTGAGGTAACTATCAGAGAAACGGCTAGTGACATTTAGGCTCTAACTATGAAAACTGCAAGTTCTACCTCAGTGTAACTGAGGAAAGAATTTTCATGCAAGTTTATTTCTTAAAGGGGCCATGAACAGCGAACAGAACTTCCTATTCCAATAACTGAGTAAGTCTTGCAAGTCTGAAATGTGTAATTTTTGTCCCCTTTAACCTGCATGGAAAGGCTATTACCATGAAGCAGCACTCTGTTTGAATGACCCTCTTCTATACTGGACAGTAATATGTGCATCATGCACACAGACCTTTTTAATTTGCAGTACTTTTCATCAATAATGTAATTCAGCCCTACATCAGACGATGCCATGACAACAATAGTAACTACTGGCTTTAGATACACACTGTCACATGCATCTATCAGTTCCTGAATTCAGCACTAACATTGAGGGCTAGCTGGATAGTGTGAGTATCCAGCTGAGAGTGCAACATTTGCTGCAAGGGTTTTGCCTCCGTGTCTCCACATCTAAACCTCCTGCAGGACAAGCATGATACCAGCTGTTACTTGCAAAGAGAGTGCATAGGCTGTAACTATTTCTCACAAAAAAAAAAAAAAGGAAGGTCTCACCCTGCCACAAGTTGCCTGCTTGCATGAAAGTTTATAAATTTCCTGATTCCACAGGCTGCTGACCTTTACATGCCCACTTTCAAATTCTGTGAGTACACCAAAAATTGTGCATGATACATGAACATTTAGTTCCGACTGACAGTAGAATGGGTGAAGATGAGACAGAGAAAAACTGATCCTTTTTCACATCATAACCTCCTCTTCTTTCATGCTGCTCCTCTCTGCTGTCTGTACAGTGGACTGAAGAGGAGGGAAGCAGTGAGGCTACACAAAGTTAGGTGTAACTCCTTGCCTTCCCAGTCTCTTCTGAAGGGCTACAAAATGGATAGATAATAGGTACCTGACAAAGGGATATTGAAATAATCAGCACCACCACTACCACTTTTTAGAAAACCTTTCAATATCTTTATGTAAAACTATTTATTTGTAGTAGATGATTGCTACCCTCTCAGAACTATGACTGACAACATCAGAAAACCAGGGTCAAATAATGCAAAAGACACTCAGCCTGATGGAATCAACTGCTACTGGTGTATTTCCAAGTCAGAGCTGCCTATGCAACAAAGCAGTGTTAAGACAACCATCTCTCAATTTTAGCTCATTTGTCTTGCCACTAAACGCAAAACAGTATATTGTATTAACTGAACTGCTAATAGCAGCTGTGTTTTTTTGGGAGCACTAAAAATCTAACTACTTATAAATACCACAACATGCATTTTGGAATCCCATTTAAGGCATCAAATAATTTACGTATAAGGCATGTCCAAGACCAGACCAAACATTATCAAGATAAAACACCTCTCAGTAGGAGGGCTATGTTTAAGCAAGGTTAAATAAAAAAACAACAGACATCCTGTCCTCAGACACCACCCAGAACTCTTGTTGACTGTACCCTTCCAGCATTCAGCCTGTGGTGCTCGTTTTTCTGCCAAGGCAGCAGTATCTTCTTGCAGAGGCATGCCACAAGTAGGACATACTGCTGTTCATGTTGGCTATACCTCTCTATACTCATGGTGCAAAGCTTCCCAAGCCCCTTTCTTGTATGTCTATAATGTCATGGGTCTGTACTTGCATCTTCTTGGGTACAAGCCAAAAAGGCACTTGGATTGACCACCCATGGCTGCAGCATCCTAATGACCAGTGCTTGGTCATCCCTTCTGAAGTGCAGACTTCGACATGTCAATTATCTGCATAATGCGAATCTGTCACTATTGCCTTAAAAAAAATTCAGCAACACAAGTACAAATCTGAGAACTGTGTTCGTTTCTTAGACTGGGCTAACATAGCAGAAAATAAAACTCTCTTTGATGCATCATTTAAAATTTCTTTGACAATGAGTAAATCCATATGCTCCGTGTTATAGATGACCTATCCCTTGGTATAGCTACTTCATGTACCTGAAGCTTCTGTGACAGTACAATTCAGCAAAATTTACGAGGAAAAAATAATTATACTCCCTCAATTAGGAAAATTTAAAATCCAACTAGCCAACAAATACGGTGCAAGATCCTGCATCCCTCAGAGAGATCCTCCAATATGGATACAGGTGAATTTTGCACGCTGGCATAATAATGCCTGCTGTGAAGTTTATAGGACCTAAATAGTCAAGCTGTGCTATCACCATTTGGGACATTCCCAGTAGTAAAGACCAGGCTCAGAAAAACATAAGTATGTTTTCATGATGATGAATGAGATGGAACACGCTATGCAACCTTCTTTCTCCACCTACTTCCATTTTAAAAATAAAGAAATATTGTCAGAGATTCATAATCAAAAGCATCCATTTTGTGATGTTGCACTAGAGTGACATTCTAACATGTAGGCAGAGCAACCAGTAGGCACGTGCACATGCTTTTGCATCAAAATCACTTTTCAGGTTTGATGCCAATCTGTAACATAACTCATGCTTTGAGAGCAGGCTCACAACTGCTACTCAGAATTGAGGTAGAAGGTGTTTTTACACATTGAATGCATGACCACTTAGTAAAACAATTACACAATGACCATAATGTACATCCATGGTAAGGAAATTTTTAGCTAGCCCTTTAATCTAGTTTCCCTAGATCTGAGCCAAAAACCTCAAAACCGCACACAAAAGTCTCCTCTTGACTCCCAAACAAAAAAAACCCAAACCACAACACAACCTAAAGTTCAAATTCTACTTTTCAGGCAAATTATGATTAAGATCTTCTACCACATTATATTTACCGCTGCAGGTGCAGTTGAAAAGACAGTATGTTTTTAATGATAGCAGAATTGTGAACCATTGTGCCAATGCCACATCAGACATCTATTAAAATTATTTCACCATAACAAAGCTAGGAAATGGCAAATTGGAGGTTTGTTCCTTAGAGTGCATTACCTTCTGCCCCAGCTCAAAATCTATAGGATCACTACAGCTCAGTTTACCAGACCTTTTCTAAGTGCTTGTTGCAGCTGATGTACACAAACTACCGAATTTCAAAGTCAGCACTGACACACCTACTAAGTCCTGGTACAACATAACCTAAAAGCAACAAGAAAAATAGAACCTGCACTATTTTCTTCCGTTCCTGATAAAAGAGAATGAAAGTCTGTGAACCTATTCACATTTTGACAATAAACCTCTCTACGTGTTAGCAGTAATCAGCCAACAGACTTCAGTTTTCACAAGATCAATGCCCAAAATAAATATTTGCAAACTAACATATTAAAACTTCCATTACTAAGTACAACAGGTTTTCTAATTTTTTGCAACACAAGCCACTTGCTTCCATTACTCTGCTTTATGGGAATTCTGTTCTTTATTTAGACTTGAGCACTAAAGGCTACATGGTTTATGGATACAATTATAACCGCAAGTCTGTTTCCAATTTTCCAAAGCCAAACTCTCATCATAACAGATAAAGTCAGAATTGTAGGAACAAAGCATGATCATGGAGGAATGACATCTGTAATGTAAACATACAAAATATTATACTACACAATCAAAAGCCATATTTTGCAGCCTTAGCTCATACAAATCACCATGAGGTCATTTGCAGGATTTGCCTGATTGACTGGAAAGCAAAGCCTGAACCACTAAAATAACTTCTGTATTGATAAAACACTCTCAGACTACTCATATGCTTTGAACTGGTCATACATAAAAGTCCTTGTGAAGACACAGTCCTGGACTGTTAACACATCTCAGTATTCACACAGTAGCTGAAATACTTAAGTTTTACACTCCTGCTGCTAAGATCACTTTTATAGCTCTAGCTGATATTTACATCCATGCTGTTCCTGAGGTGGAAACTGGCAGGATAAAAAATCTGGTAGGAGATGCTAGTAAGAAAGTATCAGTGACTGATTGCTTTATTTAGTTCTCTGCTTTCAAAATAGCAAAATCACTTCAAACACATCAGAGTAGGCTCTTAATGCTATACTTTATTTCCTCTAGCTCATTTTCCCCTTACTTTTTTAAATCCGTGTTATATCCCTTCCCCATTTTCTCCAGCTAAATCCCTTTTCTATTGTGCAGATGCAAAAAAAGAAAGTATCAGTGACTGATTGCTTTATTTAGTTCTCTGCTTTCAAAATAGCAAAATCACTTCAAACACATCAGAGTAGGCTCTTAATGCTATACTTTATTTCCTCTAGCTCATTTTCCCCTTACTTTTTTAAATCCGTGTTATATCCCTTCCCCATTTTCTCCAGCTAAATCCCTTTTCTATTGTGCAGATGCAAAAAAAAATGCAAACCAATATTCCTGCTTGGGATTGTGTCACCAAAGCAGAGAGAAGTTCACTAGAATTATAGACTGTCAGCTCTGCTCTATTCCCACCGACACTCACAGAGTGCCTTACTGAACAGGAGAGAACAGAGATGCGAATCTCTAGCATACACTAAATACGTTTGGGGGGACAGAAAAGCAAAATGGGAATCCTGGCATATAATAAATATTACAGATGCTGACCCTGGGCCTTGCTAAGCAGAAGCAACAGGAATGCTAGGTCTATAATGAACAGTCTTCCAATTTGCTTCCAAATTATAGGTATGTATAACTCATGGAGTTGGGGGTAAATCACTGCTTGAACTCAGCAACGTCAAATGAACTATACATTAACAATTAAATGTTTTTCCCTCCCTCTAATTCAATATTCATAACATCAAGTCTGACAAGTTCCTTTTCAGCTCAAGTCACAACTAAATATACTTCACAGAAGAGATCTGGTTGCCTGTGAAGTTGTTAAAAAGACTCAGAACCACTTCAGTTCTCGTAAGAGGCAATTCAAGTTTCTGATGGCTGGGAATCTTATTTCAAAATATTTCCGCATTTAAGACTTCAAAATATATAGCTTACTGCTACCCTCATTCCAAAGTGACCATATTCCTCCATTAGAAATTATCAGATAAAAGTGTCAAAATTTGCTACTAACACTGCTGAAAAACTTTGATTTTTCAAAGACTGTATCTGCAATTGATATTAAAAGTTCAATTTCCATTTTGAGAACAGAACAAAAGAATAAAAGACAAACAATGAATTGGAACTGTTCATATTAACTTGTTCCCATTAAAAAAGTATTTTCTTTGGCCTTTACCCAAATACAAGTACTAGCTACACAGGAGAACCTCACATATATTCAAAGGGACTATCAACTCACATTTTCAGAATTACAGCTTTCGGTTAATAAGATGGATATTGTTAGGGGATACAGAGAAATGCAGCATGTACCTAGAATGTGAAACCACAGGTCTTCCTGTATCTTAGGACATTTGCATTGCTTATATAATACACGGATGCTCTACACACACATACTAATATATATGGATGCATGTCAACGCCTTAGGACACAGAGTGCTACTTATCTCTGCCCTAAGTGAACTCTGTATTTAAGTCCTTGATATGGGGATGCAGTTGATGTAGTATTCATGTAACAGCTTATGTCTTTGGGGGATCTTCAAAAGAAGAAGACTTCCAGAAATTAACTGGCGTATCTTTTACACCATTTTCTACTCAATTTATCAAATAAATATAAACATTTTAAAGACAGGAGTGACTAGCAGGAGATGGTGGAATTCATTGCAACCAACTGTAGTAAGCTCAAATGCCTCATCATCTGGGCACTTTCTGTACTCAACTGAAAGACAAATTGCTTTGCTAAAGGGTTAAGACAGACTGGGCAACCTGCCATCTAAAAATAACTCCCTCTCCACTGGAGAGGCCAGAAACCCAGACAACATACACTAGAGACTTAACAATGAAGGATAAGTTTTAGATGAAGAAGTATCTTTCATTAGGCCAACTTGCATAGTTTTAAAAATGACAAGATTTGGGGCACACAAAGCCATTTTTGTTTTAAAAAACTTTCCAATGTTATTCTCAGCTGGGCAAGTATTCTTAGTTTGGAGCTAAAGAAAGGCACACATACAAAGTCAAAAGATTTGCCCTGGGCTACTGTGCAAACAACCAGCAAACTAAGATCAAAGATCAAGTGGTTCTGGATGTACATTTTGGGGGGGGCTCTTTTCCCAGCTAACGTCACTTGTCTGATACTTCTGGATGCTTGCACTGAACAAAGAGAGACTTGTGAAAATGCCTTAAGTGAGTTTTTGCAGGGCACATTCAAGTCATAAGGGCAATTTGATGTAATCCACTCAGCGAATATATTCACTGCTGATAATAAATGACACCAGTTCAAGTCACAAGAAAACCCCATGCCCCACCAATATTGTCTATTCCACCTATGGGAGTATTTCCACAAAGTCAAAGAACAGCCATCTACAAGGATGAATGAGACTTTTTTTGTTGCATTTGTGGTTGTTTGGTGGTTGTTTTTTAATAAATATTATAAACTTACACTGAAACAGACTTGTTCGTAATAAGATTAACTGGACTGAAACAAGTGCCTGTTTTTAGGCAGTGTTTCTGAAAAGAAGAGAGAGTGAGTCAGTACAGATCAGAAGTGATTTATACATAAAAATATCCAGAGGGAAAAATTACTGAAATGTTTACAGTTCTGAGGTTGAGACTGCCTATAGGTAAATAGACTAGATGAGAATTAGTGTCTGAGGGTGATGGGTCTTTCAAAAGTCTCTGATCTGATATAATCCTTCCACAGAGCCATAGCTAGATATCTGTTGTACTTGCCCCTCAGGGACTCATACGCAAGACCTGACCTTGAATGGATACCAGCTGGCCTGACAAAGGCTCCTACCACCGGATTCAAAATAGCCCTGATGATACACCCAGTGTGGGTTGCAATTAGTACTGCCACTTGACAAGGAGTAATGTCTTCTCTAGTTTGCGTTGCAGTTGACAGGCACAAACAAAAAGCTTCCCACAAATTGTTGAACAGTGCCCAACCAAGCAGGAAGAATCCAGAGGGAAGCTTTAATAGGCCATTGAAGAAAACTGTGATGAGCTAAGTACGAAACAGTCATAGAAATAATAGTGGAAAATTGCAAAACAAGGGCATAAGGCCTAATATGAAAAGATGTGCCAGCTGGAAGAAGAAAGGATCTAACATTGGAAAAGAGAGATTACAATACAATTCTTAGAACACAAATCAGATAAAAATATTGTCTTTAGGCTGCAACGCATTTAGTTTCATTGCGTACCTAGGGATGATGCCTTGCCATTTAACTACGCTCCCCTGACTGGCTCTCTGCAGTCAGCAAGGTACTGTGTCACCAGCTCCCACTCCTCTCCCAGCAAAGGGCCCTGCAAACTCACGCTCAAACTTGCAGATATTCAAATAGAAACAGATAGCTGATTGCTTTATCTTCTCTTCTGCTTTCCACAACCTGTAAGATATATCTCTCAAATGCAAGCCTGAAGTTTAAGAACTGGACATTGTATCACTAAGCATTGCAAGCAGGCTGGGGAGCAAGAATTCCCCAGGGAGCACTGGCTATACTTCAAAGAGAGAGGTTCTGCTTCTCTCGGTACAACCTCACAGTGCTAAAATGGCAAGGAAGCTATTAATACCAAAGGGCATTGAACAAAGATCAGTTAGAAGATGGTGCAAAGTTTCCAATTCATATACTTACGGTAAAAAAAGATTAGAAGAGATCTTTAAGATCATTGAGTCCAACCATTAACCCAACATTGCCAAGTCCACTACTGAACCACGTTCCCAAGTGCCACATCTACGTGTCTTTTGAACACCTCTGGGGATGGCAAGTCAAGCACTAACCTGGGCAGCCTGTTCCAATGTCTGACAACACTTTCAATGAAGAATTTTTTCCTATCCAATCTTAACCTCCCTTGACACAACCTGAGGCCAAGAAGTACCAGCTGCTGAATACTGGCTAACAAACATACACACTCTGGCATGCCTAGTCTTATAATAGCTAGTCTTGAACAAAGACATTTCTTCTCTTAAAGGAGGAGGACTTATTTTCTTTGAAAATTATGGAGATTTGATGTAAGCTATGGATACAGCCAGGAGCAAAATTAGCAGCTGAAAGCTGAGCCCTTCAGATAAGATTATATACTCTCAAAGAATACTTAACTGCATTACTTAACCTGCATTAACTTAAACTTAAACTTAACTTAAACTTAAACTGCATTAACTTAACCTATTGCTTGGAAGGAGGTCCATCCAAGTTAAATGAGAGCGATGTCCCTGCTATTTGTGCTTTGAGACTAAGAAACAAACCTTGTATGTTTTAATACCTACTGATTTATTCCATTCATACTTTTAATTCCTTTGATTCGACCTCTTCAAAAGTCACTCTTTGACTAAGAGGAGGGAGAAAAACGTGCCAGAACACAGGAATAAGTACCAAGCTGGTACTTCCACAGACAGAAACCTGATAACTACAAACTTAACTAGACTTATGTTTTATGTACTTTGCTGCATTAGATTAGAATCAGATGATGCAGAAAGTGGGACATGAGGGATATAGACTGCTCCAGTAAGGCTCCTAGGTCTGCTCCAGGATTTGGTTCTTGAGTTATTTATATAGTTCATAAGAGTTCTTATTTAATAAGCATTTCACTAAATGGCCTACATGGTAAACTGATAGAGCAGAAAGAATCAGTGCAGAATTCTGTCCTACATCAAACAAGAATCACATGAAAAACATCTATAAGGCTATTTTCAGCTGGCAACATTGCAATGAGAAAAAAAAAGTGCTTGCTATCTGTAGGAAACATTCTCACAGTCTGGATATATGAAACATTTAACACTGGTCATGCAAAAATTGTTATTAAAATAAATACCTGCTATTCCTTCCACATTCAGAAATGACCTTTCACGGTAACAGTTATGCCCTTCCAGCTTCATGGGCAAACATGGTATCTTCCATCCTGTCACTAACAGATTGTCTCTCTGACGATGATTTACAGTGACCACGCTTAATGAATAAGATTGCACATTGAAGAACCAGTGTTTCCCTATCAACTTGCTGAAGTAACTGATGAGGCTAAAATGGGATTTACAAGCCTAAGAGTTTGAGATAAGAACAAAAGAATTCACTTTGTTCAAAGAAATCACTTTGTTTGCTTTTCTAGGACACCTCAGAACAAGTTTAGGTTTTATAATCCTACAACTGCATAGATGCAAGACAGCTGCTTTCAGAGTCACCCTTAGCACTTACAGAAGTGAATATGCCTGCAGATAAGTATGGGCCTGAGGGTCTGATCTACCTCTTGAGATTAAAGTTTGTGAAACTGCTTCTGTCCTTTTTAGGTTGTTACTTCAAAGGTAGTTCAAGGTTTCAAAAATTAGTATCCATTAAACCCAAAAGGAACTATTGGGAGTGGAGCAGATCACATTTTTGCTTTAACAACAGCCTTCTCAGAAACCTTAACATCTGTGTTTCCTGCATTTCAAACTGTGACATTCCAAGTGGCAAACCCTTTTCACATATTCTGCAATACATTAAGTGTCCGTTGCCCAAACTGACCACTTCATTATAGGTTTTAAACTCTATTCCATTTGCTTTACAAACCGTTGCCCAAACTGACCACTTCATTATATGTTTTAAACTCTATTCCACTTGCTTTACAAAAAAGGCTGAAATTACATTTCATTGATATTTACTTACAAGCCCATCTGCATCCTCTCCTTGCCTCCCACCCCTCACTGGGTTGGCTTCTGAATGGTACTGAGCAACCTGCTGTTTTGTGCCTTTATTAATACTTCAATGGCTTTTTGCTGAACAGAGGAAGTCTAAACATCATGAGGCAAAACCACAAATCTCAATTTCACTACATATAATCAGCCCAGTTACTTACTAATTTTACTATCAGAAGAACAGAAAACTATTCTCAGAGAAACAGCATAAAAGTCCCAGGAAGATTTACTGTTTCGCTCTAAAAAGTGTTCATTGAATAGTTGGACAGATAACAACACAGGAACAAAAAAATTATTTACCATGTTCATCTTCTAGCAATAAGCCTGCCCAATCATTAATTCCCTACAACTCGCTTTTCCTCATTAAATACTAACATTCAAAGATAAATGAAATGCTGCTTTAAGTACTCCCATTTCTTTCAGCCTCTCAAAAACGGCTACTCCATTGCCTTGTCACCAATCATCGGGATGTTATGTTAATATGTGAATTCAACTCCAGAGTGGGGGACAAAACTACAACAACTGGTAAGTAAGAGGCTTGTTTAGTGCTACCATTGGACAAAATCCTAGTGAGGAGGAAAGACTGTGGCTCTTGCTATTTACTATCAAGGTGGACAATAAACATTCCCATGTTTACACTACAGAAAATCCTTTCAGCAGCGAATTTGAAGCAACCAACAAGCAAAAGTGCAAAATGCTCTCTAAACATCCTTTTCAGTGGATTAAATCATCTTTTAAGTTATACATTTTATATAAGGTTAATTCTGCAGGCAATGGAGAAAAAACCATCAGCATTTAATGTAAGGATTGTTAGCTTCAACTCAAATTACCTCTTCTTGAACAGAGATACAGGCAAACTCATTTATTTCCTTCATGCTTTTATACTTCTGCTTCTAAACCAAACTTTTCAGGACAGGGTATGGTAGACAATATGTAATAAGCATAATATTTTTAGCCTAAACATGATAAAGAGATGGCCACCACTACGAGAAACCCAGAGCTATCCCAGGATCATGGGAAGTCAAGGAATACCTTGGATGTCTGTTTGAACTTTTAAGAATTTAAGGCTAATCGCCTTTTTAAAACGGAGATTGCTTAAAGCTTTCCGCAGTAGATAAAATCTTTACTAGATGAACTACATCTGTTCATCACATCATTCAGAGTCAGCCACACTGGTCATCTTGGAATGAAAGACAACAAATCTGGGTGGAGGTTAAAAAGTGATTATTCTGACTTCAGTCCGTGCACACACACAGTCCAGCATGAGCCCCCAGAGCTCAATGGGAGCTTGTGCTCAGTCACCCTTTCCCAGCCCATGCACTCATCTAATTACAATTTCTGTATCCTCTGGTCCTTCAGAACTCCCCTTACCTTCCTTTGTGCTAAGGCACTGAAGACAGTAATTTACGTCTAATTAACGGAACTGAGTCATAACGAGCTTCTTTCTTTTACGAGACTTGAATGTTAAATGTCCAAAATAACCAATGAAACCCGGCTTTTAGTCCTGCTCCGTGTGTTAAGTTCCTGCAGCACAAAGCTGTTATTCAGGCCTTGCTTTGCATACAGTCGGAGGGTCGGGGGTTATTCACACTGACAAATTCTTAAGATGGCACACACAGAGCCACCAGCTTTAGTATTTTAGCTATGCAGCCATGCTGAAACAGGCTCATCCTTTGGGACCCGTTGATTTTCTCCTCCAGCTTTGGGATGGTATCCTTTTATCCCTGGCTGAATTTGACAGGGCCCTTTAGGAGTGATCAATTTCCACGCCAAGGAGACAAAAGGCGGGATGAAAGCTGGCAGGCAGGCGCACAAAGGGCTGTGCATCTGTCCAAAGAAAAGCATGATAAAGCAGTTCTGCTGCTGATCCAAGATGAACCACCAAGATGTCACGAGGTAAACCAAGGCTATCAAAGAAACCAACTGAAGTGGGAACAAAAGCATGCACAAACACATAACAAGAAAAGAAACTGAGCTTCTTACTCCAGGAAAGCAGCCACTGTTGCTGATAGAGTGAATCAAACTACAAAAACACAAAACACATATACAAGATGTGTAAAGATACTTATCTATCATCTAAAAAGACAGGGCAAGTTCTTCTATCACATTTTCACTACTGCATTTTAAAAGTTGTGTGCACAACAATGACAGTGCATATATTACATAAATACTGATATACTACTATAAGCAGGAAGAGGAAAAAAACTAGCCTAAGTAGGTGCAGGTAGACCACCAACCCACAGTTGTGGATGACTTTCTTCCTCCATGCCCACATGAGGTACCAGAACTTCCCAAGTGAGGTAAAATGGGCCCTTCCACCTGCACAGCACAGATGCCCACATGCATCCACTCAGCTACAAATGGATGCATGAAAAAGAGAGGTTCCAACGCTACTTCATAGTCTTGGGTCTCTTTGCTTGAAAATGACAAATACAGGCTCTTTTGTAGGCTACTAAATGCAACAAAGACTGAGAATTATCCTTCTAATCGTGCTGTATGAAAGCAATTCTATGTATCTGTTGTAACATTAGATTTAAAAACACTTTTTTTCCGAACTAACGTTAAGAAATTAAGAGTACCTTGTTTAATGTTCTACAGTTATGCCTGATGTCAAGTGACACATAAATATACATCCACCTACTCATTTTTATCTGCAGTTCATGTAAAGTGCAAAGTTTTGACAACAAAATAGAACCTCAGATTAAAAGCACCAACATTGAAATCAAGTTCATATGGAAACATTCAGAGATTAGTGTGTCAGTATGGTCACCTTACCTGCAGCAGCCTGCATTTCCATACATATTCTTGCCTCTAACTTTGAACTCACCCTCTCCAAATCTGTTATGGAGTGAAGAACAGCTCAAACAGAAATGGCATTTAGTTTTCGGCTGTTCTGACTTACCTTCCCAGTTTCTCTGCACCATTCTTTTTACACAGACTTGTGCTAGCAAGACAAAATAAAAGTTTTTATACTATGAAATTAATGCAGTATGATTTACTGCATAGACTTAATGTTTTCCTGGCTATAAGGAATTGAATATATTAATCAAAACCTACATAGCTTTTTTCCCTCCCATGTCGGTCAAAATAACTGATGCACATTAAGCTAATAATCTAGTTGCTTGGTAAAAATATTTAATTTGCTTAATAGAAAGAAAAAGTGATTATTTTTCAATTGGTTAAAAGCACCATTTGTTGAAACTGAATTACACTAAGAGCACTTTAAATTTTACCATCACATGAAGAGAAAAAACAAGGTACGTTTAAAGAATCATGCTTGTCAAACATTCATTTTGTTAATGTACTATTCTAGTCGTCCATGTTAATGGCTTATTAAATGCACTTTTCAAAGAAATTTACCATATAAAGAAAACAATTTAAACTAATCCTCATTTGAAATACTGGTAATGAGTTAAGTTTTTAAGTGAAATTGCTTTCAGAAGCAATACAAGCTCTCAATCAATTAAAGAACTGATTAATCAAACATCAAATCTTAGTAAAATTACTGCAGTCTCTTTAAACCTAGCCACAGAAAAGAAGATAAATAGTTTTCTATTCCACCCATATATTATTTTATATGTAAACATTTCAAAAATAGGCAACATATCAAGAACCACATATCCTGTCAAGGATCCCCTTCCTCTTTCTCAGTCATTCCAATTCTGCTCCTTTCAAACTGAGTCAAATGAATTTGCAAAGGTTGATTACCATCATTTGCATGTAAAATGCATTTTTACTGGAAAAGTACACAAGGCAGATAAAAAGTCAAGGGGGAGGGAAACTGCTAATAAAAACATACGCCAAACATTGAAAATTGTTTCCAGAATTGTTCTCCCCAATATGAGCACACGACTACAGCACAAAAATGGCCATTTGCTGATGAGACCACTCTGCCTGCTAAGAGCGTAAGGTTCCAGCTAAAGTGTACCATGTTTTCTCAGAAATTCCCAGTGCACAGCAGCCTGGAAGAGATGTTTTTGAAATGGTATATGCAGTGTTTCTACCCACCAAGCACAATGTAATGTGCACCATAGATTTCATGACTCTGTCTCTGAAAGAACAAATAAAAAGCTTGACCAAGAAAGTACACATAATTTTCTACTTCAGTATTTGCAAAGGACTCTGGTAGTATCAAATTTGATTTCCTTAACATCCATTTTATCCACATTATTTTGCAATCTATCATTTAACATTTTTAAACATTATTTATGCAAGTAATCAGAATTATAAAGAAAACCCTGGTTGACTGACAGTGTATCAATAGATGACATTGTTTTGCTAAACTCGGGTTGCTTCAACACATGCTGTACTAGACTTGAGAGCATCTTACCTTCCCTTCCACTATGAAAACTGAGTATGAAAGCCTGCTTCCTCATCTAGCTAGAAGTTTAATTGTTCAATAGGAATTTACTCCTAAAATTTAGCAGTGGTGGTCAATCAAATTTTAATGCTAGACAAAGATACCAAATAATGATTCATTTCTGCAATTTAAGTCTCAACTCAATTTATGCAGCAATGTAGTCATCTACTTAACAGTCTACCAAAGCAAAGATTGCAAATCTATGGGAAATTTGATTTTGAAACAGGGATAAAGACGGCTGGAACACTGCTAATAAACTTACGCATTTTGTTTTGTTAATAGATGTCTTCAAACGGGAAGTTTGCTCTCCTGGCTCTTCCAAACACCAGGTTCTTAATTCCCAATTATTGGTTTCACCTTTTTAGAAACCTATTCTTAACTTGGATATAAAAGCCCCATTATGCCTATTCTCAGTGAATAACCAACAAGGAACAATAAAAGCAACAAAAATTCAGCCTGGAGAGAACAAGTTTTAAGCCTCATCTCTACAAAGAGTCTTTTTAATTGCTTGGCCAGGGGTTTTCTTTAGCATTTCTGCCCTATTCCAGCTGCACCAATGGCAAACTCACACAAAATAATGGATGCAACTTTGTACACAACTGCATCACTGTTAGGACAACATCAGAGGGGGACAGGATTTTCAATGAAACATCAGTGTGGTTCCCCACATGCTTAAGTTTTTGCTTTATAAGTCTTCTCTTTAGGAAATGCAATTAATTACAAGTAGATCACATTAAGTGTTTGACAAAGGCTATCAGTGGGGTTGTTTTGCTTGTTTGTGGTTTTTTTGTGTGGTATTAGTTTATTTTCACATAATAAGGTTTCAGCAGAAAGTGTGCAAATGCTCTGAAGAGCAAAACTGTGGCTGATGCATTTTTCCATTTCTGGGAACAAGGAAATAGCCACTTTTCCTATACACAGCAAGATACCTTGCAGGTGTTTACATGGCCATATTAAATAAAGAGCCAAGATCCAAGAGCTGGCTACCAGATCCACCTTTAAAACATTACCTCTCAGTTCAATGATAGCTAAATAGCAATACATTTTGTGCAAAGAAGTTTACCACCACAGTTACACGAAAAGAAAACTGAAACTAAATATGAACTTTTTGCCAGTATCTACCCCATATATCGTTTTAAAGGTGCTCATCTCAGGTTTTTATTAAGGACATAATGATGACCACTGAACCATCCAATCTTCTCTGCTTTGAAAGTTGCTCCAACTTAAAACTGGAAAACGTGTGAAATGTAATACTAAAGGCATTTAAAAATATATTAACACCTTGGGACACGGTGAATTGAAGGGTTGTCTTTTTGTTCCTTTCTTTCATTTCTGAATAATTTTACTAACAGAGACAGGCAAAACCTCTCTCAAAAGGCAACCTATTGTTGCCTTCAGAGCAGAATTCACATCCCAGTACACATTTCGTGATGGGTATAGGACTCTACTGAATAATGCTTTCACAGTACTGCAGAGCACAGTATAAATCCTGGGTCACAATTAAAGACTCCCATAGCTCCATCACAACAGCTAAAACTCATGTGACCAAACACAGTACAGTGTTGGCATGTGCTGAAGGGGCAGCTAGGGCAGAAATGCCGTTTGTGACCGACATGGAGAAATATGCTGCATAAAACACAGTTCTCTCTGGTGCTCATTTCAGAACCAAAAACAAGCAGAGAAAAAAAAAATAATTCATTTTGGCCAAAATTAAGCATGACTTCCACCTGCAAGATGACAGGAATAGAATAAAGTACTTCTAAAACTGCATGGCTATCTTGTAGAAAAAGAACTAGGATTCCAGGAAGGTCCTTCTCTAGCTTAAATTGTTATCTGCTTGGGGTTTAGTAAAGCATATCAGTCTTTATTTCAGGAGGTGAATTTGTCTTGCTGTTAGGTAGACTAGTTATATATACTAGAATTTGGTCTTTGCAACCCAAAGGCTGAACTTCTGCTGTGATTTATTTCTTCAGTTCCCTATGTATGACACCACATCTGTGCTATTAAAGCAGAGCTGATGTGCCCTTAATTGTTATAAAAAGAGTGAAGAAAAACCCTTCTGGGAAATATTGAGCTTAAACTACAAACTTCCAGAGAAGCTATTTATGGGGTCCACACTTACCAGGCATTTTTTTTTCCTCCTGTAATATCAATTATTTCCCCAAGAACTGAGTCCTTCAGGTATGAACACATATAAATATACAGAAGCCAAAGTTTGTGGATTAAATAATTTTAAATCTAACCGGTCATCTTCTTACTATAAGGGAGTGTTCTCTGCATGTGGTAGTAGATACAATGCAATGTTAATGATTTCCAAAAGGAAATAATCAGACTAGAGAAAGCCAAAACATGGAAAATGTATTGCATACTTCCCATGTAAAGAAAACGGGTGTGCTTGCAAATGAATCTTTGCTGCCCTGAATACTCTTTGCCAAACAGTATTATTTCAGGAATAAATAAATATCCAGCACCTAACACCCAAGCAAGTTTGTACACAGCACAGGGAAAAATATTTCTGTGATATATAAAATATAAACTGTGGTATCTGTGATTTACATTTTAAAAAAATCCAACAAAGCAACCAAACCAAATAATTCTTTAGTGATAAACACAACACTTAAAACTGAACTACCAACAGGGTTGTAAAGTATTACACCATCCACTGAATCTTGTCAGAGGGAAAACGACCTGCCAGTGATTAACTGCAAGTCACAGGAAACAGAGAATTTGGAAAGGGGCACTAATTTCAAGAAGGAAGTAAAAAATTCAGGAAGAATGCCCAAAATGACAACTTCCTTTGGTTTTTTTTTTTTCTTTTTTTCCCTCCCCTCCCCAATTCAACAGCAAGTTTCCAGATGGGGAAAAAATGGGCAGTGTCATCATCTCTTTCAACAGGACAACCAAGAGATCTAGGAACACATGGAAGCAAGCAGTTGCTGGGTTTGGGGGTTTTTTTCCCCTCCTTTTTATTGAGGCCTAAAACATTTTGCACTGGACATCTACCTCTCCATCTAATAAACTTAAAGTCTTCTGAAAATGGAACTTCTTAATACATCTCCAGTAGGCCTTCCAAAATATACAAACAAGAAACAGGAAACATAGTAATTTAACAGCTGTATTCATTATAAGTGAGATACAGAATAGATAAAGGGCAGCTGGCTGTAGAGACAAGGAAGCCATGGCTGCTCACTGCATTTCAAATCCTGTTATATTGGTTGTTTTATTACGCCATGTTTTTTTAAAAATCCACTATACCAGAAAAAAAATCCAAGACTGACAGATTTCACCTATCAGATAACAATTCTGGAGGGCAATAATCCTTTTATTTTCTTCAGTCTGGAGATCTGTCTTTCCTCAATGGTGATTACTTGCACCCAGTGGGGGCAATGAAACTCACACCACATATTTCTTAAAGGGCTGCTGTTAAATCTGGGAAAACATATATTATTTGGGGGAAAGAAAAAAAAAAATCATTCTTGCTCACAGTGATTTCCTGCAGACAGCTGCCAGATGGGACAATTCCCCAGACTGATCTGCTTTCCAATTCTGCTTCAAATACCCAGCTTTCCTAAATAATTTTAATTGTCTGACATAAAATGTCTGGCAGTAAGTCATACATATTTCTTCTGCAACTTGCTGTAAAAATTCTACCAGTCCTCACCAGAATAAGAGTTGTCATCATTTACATATTTGTAACAACTCCCTCCTTTCTTTCTGTCAACTGCTCCTTGATCTTTGTTTGAAAAACACCATTCAAGCATACAAAGTGACCAAGGGTTACCAGGTCAAGAAAATATGGCTACGCAAGGACTACAAACCTACAGCCTCTCTGATAACCAGAGTACGCCTAAGTTGCCATGCTGCTCTAAATCAATTTTCCCTCCACCAAAAAAAACTTTCATTGCATCTACAGGATGCTGATGCTCCCTTTTAAGTCAATGCAGTAATACTAGAGAGGACTTTGCTCTTCTAATGACCTACAGTAGAAAAAAACCCCACATAGCTACATCACCCAGGAAGACCAGAGGTAGAAGAATTAGTGATAAAGTGAAAAAGAGATAGAGTGATATTCCATTATCCTCCCTGGAAGACCAGAGGTAGAAGAATTAGTGATGAAGTGAAAAAGAGATAGAGTGATATTCTATTATCCTCCCTAACTAGCACTCCAAACCCTTTGTTTGTCCAAGTCTAAGAGAGAGTAGAATAAAGACAAATGAAATCTACGCAATAAACCTAAGAAGCAGCCTGGCAAGAGCAATTAACACTGGATGACTAAAGAGCTGAGCATAGTGTGTATCTTGACTAAGCAACAACTGAGGGAGGCGTGATATTATCTGCTAAGTATTTAAAAGACACAGAATAGGGAGGAGGAGGAGGAGGAGGAGGAGGAATTCTGGAAGTCTGCATAACCCATGAGGGTACCGTGAGTACACCAGCCTGTGCAGATAAGGACACTGGAAGCAGAGTATCAGCAAGAGTCTTGAATAAGAATCACTTATCATGCAGGTATGTTTAAAGAAACAGCATTTCCCTTGACTCTCTGAACTTCCAAAACCTTGCAACACCTTTGGAGCAAAACAGTCTTTCATGTGCGAACAGCTCTTTACAGCCTATTTGACAGTGGCCAGTCTGAGTTGCTCACTTGCAGATTTGTTTTCTTCTCTGCAGTTCTG